>NC_056731.1:695417712-695622712 GCF_019279795.1 Protopterus annectens | reverse complement strand
TTTGGGCTATCAAGAAAGATTAATGGAGCAGCAGCGATAACTGATATTAAGGAGGCCGTGTTTCAGCAAAAAAAAAAAAAAAACCTATATTGAACTTTGAGAGTAAGAGTTATATTCCTGGGCTCATGAGGGAGGCTTAGCAAAACAAGTGATATAAAACAAAGAGCATGTGGGGATGACAGGGACAGCATTTGAAAGCACATTAAAAATCAGCTGCATGTGTATGCACAGTGTAAGAATTTACACATTCTACATAACAGTCTAAAAGTTCACTCTGGGAATCACTGAAGAATCTACATTTGGCACAATGTTATGGGAGCTACAGCAAATGCCAATATTCTGCAAAAAAGTCAAGTAAAGTCTTAATATGTGCATCGACCTATGTTTACAAAAAAAAACCTCTTGGAGTTGACATGAAATGGATATTACCACAACCAAGCCTTGGAAATTGTGTGGAAGATGGCAAAATATTGAAAGACTTGTTGAGCTCGAGGTATAAGGTAATTCATTTACCATGCTTACCTTATAGCAAAAACTAATAAATGGGTATGGTTTATTAAAGATTTACTCATGGTTGGTGTGGTTTAATCATGAGGGCAAAGCCCGAGTGATTAAACAAAAGAAACCATGGATAAATCTTCAATATATCACACCCAGTCATTGGTTAATGCTATACAGGGATGTTATTTAAGAAATAAATTACTCACTTTTCTTAAATAAATGTCTTTGTATAATGGTGCAGTGGTATTCTGCATTGTTTATGTATCCTGTGGCTTTGTTGATGTACTGCACAAGAATATGTGACTTATGTTCCCATGCTTACGCAGTACATCAGTTCTTTTGAATGCAAGCAATGGTGTTGGGAAGATCTCTGTTGCCTTTTTTTTTTTTTTTTTTTTTTTTTTTTTTTTTTTAAATTGTGAAATACAGACAGTGAAGAGGTATGAAAGAGGGCAAAAAATACCAGGAAAATTAATAGTTTTGTATAAAATACCTGAATTTCCTTGTATTTACTCTGCCCTCAGTACCTACCTCTAGACCTCTTAGTGCAAAAAAACTGCAAAGCCTTGGCATATATTGATAGAAGAAATTCCAGGCGGCCAGAGTTTTTTGTATATGTCTGATTTAGATGTATAGGAATGTGAATCACTATGATGTTTCTTTCTCTTTTTCATGTATGTGTGTGTGTGTGTGTGTGTTGTTATAGCTCAGTTGGTTAAGCACTTGAGTACGACTAAATGAACTGTCGTGCATTTTGCATGAAAGGCAAATTGTGTGAATGGCAGTTTGAGTGCCTTCCGGGGTGGTAGCAAAGTTAAGTGGCTTTGTGGTAGGGCTGGAATTTTGTTTGTGTGTATATGCATTTCAGTGTTAGAGTAGGAGATAGTTAAGGAGAAAGGATTACTGTATGTGTGAATGCATGACTTTTCTGGTTAGGATAAGGCTTCGGTAAGTGAATAGAGTTAGTGAGTGTGCCTGCTAGTGAGTTTTTGTGGATCAAGGTTAGAGTTAAGGTGAGTTAGGGTCAGTAAAGGTACAGATTTAACAATGTGTGTGTGTGTGTGTGTGTGTGTGTGTGTGTGTGTGTGTGTGTGTGCGCGCGTGTGCGCACGTGTGCGTGTATGTGTGATGAGGACCTGAGCTGTTTTCAGCAGTGATGGTGTTACAGAAATGGATTTTTGAGGTCAGATACATAAATGGGGATAAGGACAGGATTAGGGTTAGCATGCCTTGCAAAGGTGGAGCAGAGGTGTTATCTCTCTATTGCAGGTGCAGTCTCACATTTCTTTTTTCCTAGATGTTGCTCTTTTGGCAACTATCTTCAATAAATTAAGTAAATCTCTTTACTTTCTTCACCATATTTAGTATGTTTTTTATATCTTAATGGTAGCAATGATTTCATAAACAGTGAGGGTACAACCACAACTCACTGGGTTCCTATTGGAACATTGAATTTTCAGTTGTTTGAATCACTTAAGGTCGACCTGCACCCACCCACCCCCCACTACTTAAATATTCCAACTCCGAGATAGCGCTACAGTGTAGGAAAGGGAAATCTTCCCTTTCCGCACTGTAGTGCATTAAAGTGCGATCTCGGAGTTGGTATATTTAAGTAGTGGGGGGTGTTGGGGGGCACAGCCCCCCACGTGGGTAGTGCAGGAGGGGCTTGCCCCCCCCCCCCCTGCTTTAACCCATCAGGGTACATTTTGTTTGCTTTATTTATTATTTTTTTAATTTCAAAGTTACGGAACTTCGATCATATGGTGTCGACCATATGGTATTCGAAGTTCCGTAACTCTGATTTTGTAATAGGTAACCTAACTCACTACCTTAAACACTGCAACTCTGGTTTAAAATCACTCAGCCTTATACATGACCAAAACATATACTCCCATATACCATCATCTTCAAATTCACAAATCTTTCACCTGGAGTTTACTTGAACATTTCTCATAATCTAGCTATTGCATAAAATACTTGTATAGACACTATCATGGAAAAATACTAAGCATTCTAGAGTTGGTTTACGCCTTTGTGTCCATTAAATCAACTTTATTTCTTTGTTAACTTCTTATCTTTGTATACACATTTCAACAATAATATTACAACTGATGTACCTAAAGGCTTTATCCACTGTATTAATTAAACATGGAGAAAATGGTTATTCTTCCGTATATTCCAGCAAAAGTGAAATAAATGGTGGTGGAGTATCACCTTATAACTCTTTTAATCCCTTATGTTTTGCTGTCTCTAATAAAACCTTAAATTCTAATTTTAGCACTCGCTTTAAACTAAATTTCAGCTTATACTGTTCCAACGTATCCCAAGCTAAGGCCTTGATTATTTGTTTCTAATGTTTTATCTTTGTTTTCCCTGTTTTTCCACCTCTCTATACTTACTTCCTTCTGAAAACATACCTTACTTTTTGCTTATGGCAACAGTAAATTAACTTACTTTCCAAATCATCCAATAACAATGTATGTTTCCAATCTCCAAACACTTTCCATAAAATAATCAGAATATCTTTAGAGTAAATTCTATCCAAATATTCTTTATTTATACCCTATTTCTTGAATCACTTGTTTCTGTTTAGCCTCAACCCCTCATACAAAGCAAATGCAACAGCTTAAACTACAAAGCAACATACTAAAAAATGCATCTAAACAGATAAACAGCTGAGGAGAATCCACGGTGCACCTTTACTAGAGCTAATGAATGTTTAAATATATCAAATCAGCAACCTCTTGAATAACCCAAACTCTTATATCAATTTATACCATATGACTGTATCAAAAGATATAATTGCATCAAAACTAAGCAGTAATCAAACCATATTTTCTGTCATTGCCAATCTCATACCCATGCTAGTATTCAGGATATTACCAAAGGTTTGCCTGCCTTGCGCAAATCTACACGGATCATAAATAACCAATATCAGCAAGTATGTAGCTACTGGCCCACTAAAATAAATGGTACATAGTCATTATTAACTACTGTTTTTGAACTATCTGAAGATGGTAACAGCAAGTCCTTGTCTTCCTTGAGTATTATTACTGCAACCTTCTTCCATAATAGAAGAAGCTCTCTGCGGTAAATTATGTCACCAAATAGACACACCCAATATGGTAGACCTTTATTGGTATTATCACCTCATATGTATGTTGGCAGCCCCTTGCTCATACATTTTAATCAAAGCATGTTCCTTCCTAATTTCTTGAATTTCTTCCATTTATCTCTCTCTCTTTGTATATATATATATATATATATATATATATATATATATATATATATATATATATATATATATAGAGAGAGAGATATAGATATATATATATATATAGATATAGGTTCACTGCAAAATCCTGAAAGCTCAAAATCCTGAATTTCAAAATCCTGAACTCAAAATCCTGAAAGCTCAAAATACTGAATTTCAAAATCCTGAACTCAAAATCCTGAAAGCTCAAAATACTGAAAACTCATAATACTGAATCTCATAATACTGAAAAACATACAGGACACCAACACTGACTGTATTGCAGCAGAAATATATACAGAAACGTATTACTCATCTACAATTATAAACACCCACCGTGTGGGGAGACTGCACCCCACCACACCCCCTGCTACTTAAATATATCAACTCTCAGATCACACTTCATAGAAGAAAATGGCAAACATACCATTAC
This sequence comes from Protopterus annectens, assembly GCF_019279795.1. NCBI lineage: Eukaryota > Metazoa > Chordata > Ceratodontiformes > Protopteridae > Protopterus > Protopterus annectens. The sequence continues at coordinate 695,618,525 of NC_056731.1, read as the reverse complement.
ATGCTTCATGACTACCTGTTGTAACCTTAGTCATGTTCCCTTTTAATGTACTATACTACAACATAACTCATCTTAGTGTAGTGAAGTGCAATCTTGGCGTTGATCTATTTAAGTAGCAGGGGGTGTGGGGGGTGCAAGGGAGCTTGCCCCCCTGCTTATTGTTGGTTTAGACTGATATGGTTTATCTTTTCTTTTTTTCTGTATGTATTTCTGCTGCAATACAGTCAGTGTTGGTGTCCTGTATGTTTTTCAATATTATGAGATTCAGTATTATGAGTTTTTGGTATTTTGAGCTTTCAGGATTTTGAGTTCAGGATTTTGAGATTCAGGATTTTGAGCTTTCAGGATTTCGAAGTGAACATATATATATGGTTACACTTCAGAATCTCGAACTACTGAAATATTGAACTTTAGTAGCTCGAGACCAAAAGTGTCAAAACTGCACTTGCGTGAAAGTGCAGAATGCTGAATGTGGAAATGTTGAATTTGCAGTTGTGGAGGTTTGTATGTGACGTGAGATTCCCAGTATTCATAATGTACGGTCTGGTATGTGGATGTAGCTGGAGATTCAGGTAAGTGATGTTTTGCTAGGGGTTATAGGTAGGGATTTGAGTGTGTGTGAGTGTGTTTGGAGTTTTGAGGTGTGGGTTAGGGTAAGTCAAATTGTGAGTGTGTAAGTGTTGAGGGTGGTGGTATTTGTATGTATGTGATGTGTGTTTGTGTAGGTGGAGTGTAGAATGTGTAGTGGTGTTTTTTGTGTGTTTGTGTTTTTAGTGTGTCCTCGGAGTTAATATATATAAGTAAGGGGGTGTGGGGGGCTACACCCCCCACAGGGGGTGCAGAGGGGCTTGCCCCCTGCTTATATGTAGGATCCGCACATGTGTTTGTTTTGTTGTGTTGGTCTGTAGTGCAGGGGGAAGGTGTATGTGTGATTGTATATATATATATATATATATATATATATATATATATATATATATATAGATAGATATATATATATATATATCATAGCTATAGCTAGATATAGATTTAGATATAGAATATATATATCACTGTGTATAGAGAGATAGAGAAAGCTATATCAGCATGCTCATCTTTCAGTTTGGCAGGTCTAACCCAATTTGTAAATGCCCATCCTGATCTCTAACATTTCACCCCTTCCCTATAAACAGTACTAAAATAACTCCTAAAAACTTGTTTTGTTACTACTGGATCTCCAGTAAAAAAAATTTCACTCTGCATGTACAACCTAACTACTACACTTTGGGAACACTGCTGCCTTGCAGAGGTTACTCAGACCTTCTGATATCCCGGAGAGTTAAAAAAAAAGTATTTCTAAGTTGTTTGTGAAAAAAAAAATCAGGTACTATTTCACAGATCATATTTTGATTCACTTTCTCTACCTCTAGTCTTAATTCAGTCTCTTCTTCAAAATACCTACTCTCTGACCTACTTATTACATTCTTTTTGTACCTCAGTATATCTTCATGCTCCCGCCTTACCTCTGCAGAGTAAAATTTCACTTTCTTCCTTATGTCTTACTTAAGGTTACTGTAGCCACTAAAAATGCCACCACTTTCTTTCCAGCTAAGCTGTCTTATCCTAAATCATCTGTTTACATCATTTTCAGAGTTCTCTATTTTCAAATAAGAAAAAGAAAAACACAAAAGGGGTATGAACTGAAACTGATATAGGGTGTATGCAAGCTTCTCATATTATTATGTGTCTTCTATTATTATCTAAATTTTATCTGTTCAAGAACTTGACCAAAATCGTACAGGATAATAAATAAACTGGGGAGTCCCTGACACAATTTCTGTGTTTGCCACTAAACTCATCACGTTAGTGTAGTGTACCACAGATCTCCCTAATCCAGGGATTCGATCCTTCTTTGGACCCTCACAAACCTCACTATATCTAACTAATATATTTTAATCTTCCACATATAAAAATACACTTTCTTGAAGTGTGGCTATATTTCACATCATATTTAATAACTCAGACTGCTTTGTACAAAAACAAACAAACAAATTAACTTTATGACCCCATAAATAATCCCAAGTATTATCTATTAGTATCCTCTAATATATCCTTTGATAGTACTTTGAATATAGAAACATTAATCTCTGTCATCTAGTTCCATGTTTTTAAGGAGAAAAAATCTCTTTAACAAGGGATGCATGATCTCTCTCTCTCTCTCTCTCTCTGTGTATATATATATATATATATATATATATATATATATATATATATATATATATATAAATATATATATATATATATATATATATATATATATATATATATATATATATATATCTTTAGGGGACTTCGATTAGCACTGCATTGATTAGCCCACTTATACTTCTAAAACCGTTAGGCAGAATTCCCAACAATCCCTTGCAAATAGATACAACTATACAACTGACAGGGCTACTGCATTCACTTCTGAATTTTACCAGCACCAGAACAGTTGAATAGAAAGGTGAGTATCAAAACACCCTAAATATAACTGCAAATTCAGGAATAAAGCTCTCTGCTGGACCTCTTTTATTGATGAACTGAATAACAAAGGAAGGAAAATAATTAAAATTTTGGAAGAAATCCTCATCTCACTCCCTCACAATTGCACTGAAATATACAAGCAAGGAAGTTACAAACATTATTAGAAAATATAAAGCAGAGTATGAACAAAAGGTTGCTACAGATTCCAAAGAAATCTGTAAATCTTTCTTCAGTTATGTCAGAAAATTAAGGAATAATGTCCAGCAATGCACAGAGCAAATCCATAATAGTAATGTCATTCATTCTGACCTCAAGAATATAGCTAATATATTAGTAGATAAATTTATCACTAACTTTACCCCTCCTACCCTCACTGTTGCCACCTCCATGCCTGAGAATTTATTTTCCCCCGAAATTACCTTGGAATGTCTTGAAATCCCTATCAGAACGTAAAATATAGACTTCCATGGAGGTGGACAACATACCAGGCAGCATTCTTATCAATGCCAAGTAAGACCTATTTGACCTTCTACCTAAGCTGTTTAACCTCAGCCTGTGTACACAGTTTGTTCCTCGTACCTGGAGAACAGCCAGTGTGATTCCTCTACAGCCCTGAGTATTCACTAGTTTTATATGCAAAGCAATAGACATAGGTAATCTAACTGATGTTTGTTTGTTTGTGTCTTTCGGCTTTTCCCGGTTAGGGGTCGCCACAGTGGAACTCCGGTCCGCTAATGATTGGCAGTAGAGTTTTACATGCTGGCTTGCCGGGCCTAACGCACAACCTTCAACGAAGGAATGCCTGTTCACACATGTCGCCACACAGAAGACGCTCTAACTGAGAATCGAACGGGCAACGTCTAACTGTGAGGCGACAACACTACCACAGCACCACCACCACAGCTAGGTAATCTAACTGATGTAAATCCCAATATTTTTTAAATTATTATAGGAGATTACTACCCTATCAATCTGGCGGTCATTTTTTAAGCCTAGCCCTTTCAACCCAATGTGATACCATAGAAGTGCTAGTCAATACCCAGGATTGCATTTAGTGATGACTGGCCATGTCCAGGAGGGTTGCGGGCACTATGCCCGGTAGGAATTTACGATCCTATCTCCTGAACCTAGTAAGCTTCTTTGAAAAGATTACAGGGGCTGCAGGCAGTGATCATTCTGTGCATACAGGTTGCCTCAGCCTTACAAGGTTTTTGATACTATCCCCTGTGCTACTATTATTGAAAGTTAGACAAATTTAATGTAAAATCATACATCACCTGCTGGATTGCAAATTGGATAGCCAAGAGAACCCAAGGTGTTTAAGTTGTTGATTCCCTGTCTGAATGAAAATTTGTAGCTAGAGTTGTGCCACAGGGATCTATTCTTGGTCCTGTCCTATCTGGCATTTATTTTGTAGACATGTTGGCCAAGTTTGCTGATGACTTCAAACTGGGGTACTATCTGCTCATCCACTGAGAGAAAATAGGTCCAGAAAGGCCTGCAATATGTATATATATATATATATATATATATATATATATATATATATATATATATATATATATAATGTATAAAAATGACCTCAAACTATATTAAAAAAGTGCAGGTCAGTAGCATTTAGCAGAAACATCTTCAAGATCTAATGAAGTTATTCTACCACATTAATCTTTCCTTATCATACCCATCATAAAATACATTGCTTCATTTGATATGTACAATTCCAAGCATGCAGCTCAACTGGAAAGGTCCCAAACATTTTTAACCAAGAAAATTAAAAGTCTGAAATCCTTTGACCACCTTAAAAGATTAGCATGACTCTCCTTATACTCAGTACCCTACAGGTTGTCGAGAAGTGATCAATGTCTCACTTTTCAAACCATGAAAGACTCATTATTATCTGATCTCCTATTTCATCACAAAACCAGTGGTTCTACAAACATCCACACTAAGGCCCTACATCTATTCCAACAAATAAACAAGACTCACTGGAAGGATAGGCCCCTGTCTAAATGTATTCCTAACCTATGGCATAAGTTACGACTACTGGTCAAACAAATTATTGTTTTGGTTATCTTTAAGGCTAGACTTGATGTCTGGATGGGTAGACTCAAATTTATACCACATCATAAACAATGCTGCACAGTTTAGGAGGTGAGCACTTTAAGTGCTTTAAAAGGTTGGCAAGCACTTTTAAGTCTGTCTGCTTGGTTAAAGTTGTATGTGGCAAGGCATCTTATGGTCCCCATGATTGCAAGCCAAATATATTCACATATTTCTGTGTTGTCGTGCACAACCCAGTCTTCATAACCCACAGTGTTTTCATTAATATTCATATAATCAAACATTAAGGCAGTTTAATAACTTTTCTCCATGTCTCTAAACAATGCCAATTTATTCTTGAATATTAAACATGTGCATAAAATTATAAACCATCAGACTATATAAACTCCATAGCACTACTTTTTTTCTTTCATGTCCCCATTCTAATCAAATTCCTTGCTATAATACTGCATTTTTCCTTGATGACGTAAATGTGGTTTGATATTTCTTGTTGTAAATTACATTATGTCATTCTCATGTAAAATACTAAACGCATATTACAATTGTGAGTATAAAATACAAAGTCAGCCATTATCATCAATCCATTTTTTCTCATTTTTATATGAGGGTCAGGATATCATGTGAAGTGTTGCCACATCTTTTGATTTAGAGCCAATCTCTTACCTTCTTTGATAGTCATGCTGAAGCATTGCAGGTCATCTGTCTTGCAATCAATCCATCTCTTGGCTGGATATCTTCATCTCCTATTGCTTTTTTTCCTCTCTTTCTCAAATTTGCTTTACTAAAAAATTCTTCTGATTTCCAATTCATATCATGAACCAAACATAACAAAATGAATCCACTTAGCCTTGCCAAAGTCCTGCGAATCCAAAATAAGCAAAACAGAAGAAAAGATGGCAGGACACTGCTGCTGCTCAATAAAACTTTTAATAAAAACTTTAAAACAAGTAAACGAAGTAATCCAAATGCAGACAAAATGAAAAAAGAAAAAAGGAAAAAAGGAAAAAAGGTTAGCGCTTTCGGGTTACACCCTTCATCAGACAACAAACACTGCATGTACATTCTTTTTAAAAAGAGTCACAACCAATGAAAACCTTATAGGTCAATGAAACACACGCCTCTTCAGGAGTGTGGGTTTTAAAGGAATAACATCATTTAAACCTGGGGGTAGGTGTGCCATTAAGTCTGTAATCCATTTAGTTTCATCCAAGGCAGTCTGCAGCCTGACATCCCCCCCACGATTATTCATTCTAATGTTAACTATCACTCTAAATGAAAAGCTATGTGTTGGATGTATACATATATGCCTATACAAGGCATTGCTGTCATCCCTATTCCTTATACTTCCTAAATGTTGTAGGATTCTCACCTTAAACATATTTGTGGTCATGCCCACATAGAAACTGGGGCATTTTGTGCATTCAGCCAAATAGACCACATTTGAGGTCCTGCAAGTGGCTCTACCCTTAAAAACAACATTCTTCCCGGTGGTTCTATGTATGAAGTTAACCTCTTTATTAATAAAGCTACAAGCTTTACATGTACCACATGGAAGTGTACCTGCCCTGCTCTTAAATGGCCTGCTCTCAGAGAGGCTATTCTCCTTACATAAAATGTCACTCAAGTTCTTATTCCTTCTATACTGAAAATAAGGTCTGTTATTAATTAGCCCCTTTAAACTGGTATCACTGGTGAGGATGTTCCAGTTGTTGTTAACAATTCTACAGATGTCACTGATTTTGCTCCCATAGGTGAACAACAACTTGGTGCCTCTCTGTATGGTGGTATCCTGCACGGTCACTACGGGAGCCTGGGGCTAATTCCTATTGAGCCAAGGTCTAAATTTAGTCTGTCTATGGATCTTACCATTATCTATAACGTTCCTTACCATATTCTTCCCATAGCCTCTCTGCTCAAAGTGCCCCGTTAGATTCACTAACTCTTGTTCAAATTGCTTGTCATCTGTGCTAATCCGGGAGACACGACTCACTTGCCCTCTAACAATGTTTGGGAAAATGTGGCGAGGATGCATGCTGTCGTAGGACAGCAGGGTATTTTTCCAACAGTCTTTCTTGTGTAGGCTAGATGAAAAGCCTACTTGTTGTTGTGTGACCCTCACATCTAAAAAATCTATAGAGTGGTAAGATGTGTTCGCACTAAACTTAAGGAAGGTGGTGGTAGTATGTAGATATGACAAAAAACTGTTAAACTTGTCATATTCTCCATTCCAAAGAATAAAAATATCATCTACAAATCTAACATACATCAAGATGTGATCCTTCCAAGTAGCATTTCCCAAAATATTCATCATTCCCATTTTGAGAGGACAAGGTTCGCATAGGTATTGGCACAGGGTGTGCCCATGGCTACACCCTGTGCTTGCCTATACGTGGAGCCAGCTCCCAGAAAAAACATTATTGTCCAGCACTAATGTTAACAGATCACTAATGAGTTCTATTTTGTTCTCAGTGACACCCAAACCTGTCAAAAGTTCAATTATAGAGGTAATACCATAATCATTGTTAATCACTGTAAAAAGACTGTTAATGTCTAGTGTCACCATAAGAACATTATCTACACTGGCAGGTTTGATAACATTCCCCAAGATCTGTAAAAAATGCCCTGTGTCTATCAGGATATTATCCATTTGTTGGATATAAGGTTTTAATAAAAAATCTATCCATATGGAGACATTTTCGGTTACCCATCCCCTGCCCGAAACAATCGGCCTAAGGGGTGGGTCATTCAAACATTTGTGCAGTTTGGGTAGTGCCTTAAATATTGGGATTACTGGTTTCTCTATCAGCAAAAACTGATAAGTCTCTTCAGTGATACTAAAGTTGTTCTTCAGGGTATTTAACTTCTTATGTACTTTATCAACTATATGTTTTACAGATACAGGATTAATCTCTATATAAGCCATATCATCTTGTAGCAAATGTTTTATTTTGTCATTGTACCATGTAGTGTCCATTAAAACAATAGCTCCCCTTATCCGCCTTTTTATTGTTATGGAAGCGTTGTTAGCTAATCCCTTCAAAGCTGTGGTCTGCTCTGTAGTTAAATTATAATATTTGGAAAAGAGACCTTCGGTATAATACTTGGCCATATCTTTCTCACAAGCACTCAAAAAAAGATGTAAGGTGGGTGAAAGCTGTGGTATAAATCCACTTGCTTTTTTAGGTACATTACAGTTAGATATATCATTACCAAACATGCTCTTCAGCATCAAGTTTCTACAAAATAACATGATGTCAGTAATTACCTCATTATGCATACAAGGATTGCTAGGCACAAAAGTTAGTCCCTTGTTCAAGACGAACAACTCATCCGTGGTTAGACAGTGTGATGATAAATTATAAACAATGTTATTACAGAAGCCAGGAGTCATTGGAGAATCCTTCTCCTCTTCCCAGCCTCCCTGTCGTCGCTCTGTGATCTTCTCCCGGCCCCTCTCTTCTTGACGGGCGCCGGTAAAAGTTCCAAAAAACGCTTACATCCCTGCGATGCCTTGGGCCGTGCTCCAGTCCCTGCTGTAACCTCTTCCATATCTTGTGCAACAATCGACAGGACATCGTTCTCAGCCATTGCAGAAGATGTTCCGGCTTCAGTCATGCACTGCTGCCCAGTGCTACGCAAGCCGGCACTGTTGGTATCGATGTCCGGGATCAAGTGAGTGGAAAAAGTCCCGTTGTCAATGTCACCTCCCTGTGTGTGGTGAACGGGGGGTGAAAGTGGATCATCTGTGTCAGCAATGGTGTTACATCGTCCGTTGATGACGTGAGCAGGCTCTGTACGTCCTGCTGTGACGCCTGCTGCCATTGGCAACCCTGCTCGTTCTCTGGAGTCCCTGGAATGCCCAGTGTGTTCTGTAAAGGTGTGTGTCTCTCTCAACCGTTCATCTTGTGCTCTGGAATCCCTCTGATACCGTGGATTTCTGGGCCAAACGAAGATATTTCCTTTAGAGAAATCCTCATGATCCCTCTTGATTTTATTTAACTTATCAAGACGTAATTTCTCGGCATTGTCATGAAGTGCTCCACATATCTGTTGTAAGCGTTGCTTACTTCTAGAGTCAGTAAAGTCACCCTCTAATTTGCACAGGAGGAGCTTCACCTCCTCATTTAACTTTTCCATTTCAGGTGCAAAGAAGCTGATAAGCAGTTCCATGTACTTAAAACTGGTGTCTATGTTTAGTGCCTGCCATTTAGCCAACAATTCAGGGAAACAATCTCCTTGTGCCGGCATACACATGACTCTCATGCCTCTAGGTACAATGCCATATTCAAGGCAAGCTTCAAAATGAAATTTTTGCCACTGCAAACGTTGTAATTTATTCATTTTAAAGTTCAAATCTTTCAACAAGTCCTCAAATGTTTTATCAACAGGTGCAGGCATATCATTACTTCCTTTTCTATTTTTAGCTGTATCAAAACCCAAGTTAAGAAGCGGATTTAAAAAAGGTGTAAGAAGCTTCTTGGACCAACAACCATTTATCGGTCCAGATTCAGAAGCTCCAACAAGGGGGTTATTCAACTCACCCATAGTATCAGCAGCATGCATGGCTTGTAGGAAAAAAGACAGCACCAAACAAAATGAATCCACTTAGCCTTGCCAAAGTCCTGCGAATCCAAAATAAGCAAAACAGAAGAAAAGATGGCAGGACACTGCTGCTGCTCAATAAAACTTTTAATAAAAACTTTAAAACAAGTAAACGAAATAATCCAAATGCAGACAAAATGAAAAAAGGTTAGCGCTTTCGGGTTACACCCTTCATCAGACAACAAACACTGCATGCACATTCTTTTTAAAAAGAGTCACAACCAATGAAAACCTTATAGGTCAATGAAACACACGCCTCTTCAGGAGTGTGGGTTTTAAAGGAATAACATCATTTAAACCTGGGGGTAGGTGTGCCATTAAGTCTATAATCCATTTAGTTTCATCCAAGGCAGTCTGCAGCCTGACATCCCCCCCCCCCCGATTATTCATTTATTATTTGTCTGCATTTGGATTACTTCGTTTACTTGTTTTAAAGTTTTTATTAAAAGTTTTATTGAGCAGCAGCAGTGTCCTGCCATCTTTTCTTCTGTTCTGATGAACCAAACATAATATGTTCTTTTTGCCTTTTTTGTTGTTGGGCATATGTGGGTTTCCATTCTAAATCCCTCAGTTCTTCATTTGTCTCACAGTGTGCATCCTATTACCTATATCAGGCACTTTTTCTCAATCATCTTAAGATTCCTCAGCTGCTCTTCTGTCACTTCACAGATTCAGCACTGATTACACCAGTATATTTTACACTTTGCATTTCAGCTTCTTTGGCATTCTTCTGTCACACACTACCCCTGACACTCTGCAACATTTAGCTGCAGAACCTCTCATTATACTTTTGATCTCCTCATTTAAATTTCTCTTCTCCTCAGCAACACTAGAAGTTGTTAACCTCTTCTGCTATTTTCACTTCTTCAGTTTTCAGCTTCTTCTGATTTTCCCATTTGCTGGCGTGGCCACTGTATTGTCTGTATTCAGTTAAATTCCAAGTGTCTTCAGTTTTGCATTGCAGTTCCCTGTCATTGTCTAACATTCTTGTTCAGAATCTGCTTATCTTGCATTATAATTTGCAAACACCAACACTGACAATTTGCAACCAACCTTTTTGCTGATGCATTTAATCACCAATATGAACTGAAGTGGGCAGAGAGTTGGATGCCTATCTATTCCAACTAGGAACTCATCTTTGGGTCTCACCACTGTTTGCATTTGTGTTTGAACATAGCCTGCACTAGCTCAACCCATGTTTATGGAACATCTAATGAAAGCAGTGTTAAAGTTTTAATTTCCCCTGACTACTTATGTTTTTAACTGATATTACATATACAATGTATGAGCTGCATGATCTGCCACATGCTTACAAAATATACACAAATCATTGAGGTGTATTCCTTTCCTAGATTTCCTGACATTAATTAATCTCTTGGCACTCTCTGACACTAACAGTTCAACATTATTATCTTGTCCAACTAGTGTCATCTCTGCTTTCTTGCCTCAATCATACTGTCTACCAGATTTTGTGACACTTTTTGCAAATTTTGACACAGTTCTTGATTTCCTTTATATTAACTGACATATTTCATCATAAACTCATTGATCTACTTGTCAATTGCCATTTCAGCACATTAAAACTTATGTTCTAGTGACCATTATGTAGTTACATAAACATATCCCTGGAGTGGCAAAGAATCATAACTAAACTGCAGGGCACTATCTCTGTTAGTAATTAGCTGTACAGAACGACTTCATGTATGTGTGAGAATTTGTTGGCATGGGGCTGTTTAAGTTAGAGAAGACACTTACTGTTGAGTCTACAGCATTTATTTCTAATATTTATATTTTGTGTCTATTTAATGTATTATAGTATTATAACAACTGATTTTCATAGTTCAAAATAATGTTTATGTATTTTTGTTAATATTCAGTCAAATGTTTGTGTACTTTATATATACCATAATGAAAGTTATTATTAGTCAGTTTAGTCATGTGATCTTTTGCCAATATCATTAACTTTGTTTTCTGGGCTGACTCATTCTGATGAAGTATTTTACAGAAGGACAAATGCGCTAGATAAATACTTGTGTATGTATGTGCTGTCTCAGTTCATGGGGTGTTGTTGAATTTCACAGCACGCCTTTGGGTTTATATAATTTATTTGATAACTGCTGTAGTACATAATGTTGAAATGCATGGGAGGTGAGCAAATGATCAAGGAACTTGACAAAGACATATGAAAATATATCAGACTATTGAAATAAATCAGCAGTAAGAATGTCCTACATCTGTCATTTGACTGTCCAAGTGCAGGATAAGCACTCTCTTTCATGGTTGTAAACCTAGACAGCAAAAAATGGAAATCACTCTCCATTTTATGCAATAATAGCCAGGAAGTGGTGATATCAGCAGGTGGCAAAAGTTTGGAATGATAGCAGTCTGACTATAAATGCAGTGGGCTGTACTGAGTATGAGCCCAGTGACTTTGCTCTACAGCAAGAGATAACCTGAAATAAGATTTACAAGTGGAAACAAAATTTTCCAAAAAGAGTTATAAACTGTAAACAATATATCAGTTTATAATGATAGTTCTTGAGATGAGGTTACATAAATGTGTTTTGAAAATTTCAGCCAGAAGAAGAAAAAGTCTGTGAACTCATAAAAATGTTCATGTTCTTGTAAACTTATACTGAAATTTAACTGATGTTTTATAATATAATTTACACTGTAATCAAGCACCCCACTGACATGCATTGTAGTACTTATATCATGGTTTAGCCAAGAACATGAATGTGTATCAATGTGGAAAGTATATGGATTCTGCAACTCCTGTTGGCAAATGTAAATGAAGGGTTCTTGAGGTGTGATTGGCCAACAGTGCATGGATTAGGATAAGGTTAGAAAGGTAGACTTGAAATCACTATTTTTTTATGTATTTAAGTAAAAAAAATAGACATGATTCGATGTTCATTTGTCATAGTCATGATTTGTCACACTACTCCCTCTCCATCACAACCTATTCTACCTCAGAGCTATACACTTACCTCTGACTCTTTACCCTAATCTCCACCACCAAGTACTTACTGCACTCAACAGCTTTCTCAGACAGAATTTAATCTCTCTCCCATCAGAAAACTCCTGCCAGAAACTTAAGCCTTGTTCTAACTCTGCTAACATAATTCCAGCCGAGTTCCTAAAAATCGCAGTAGACTCTGTGGCATAGCCCATTAGCATTCTGATTAATAGATCTATCCTAGAATCTCATGTACCCACCATCTGGAAATAAAGGCTATAATCCTTCCTCTTCACAAAGTTGGCACCTCAACTGACATCTCAAATTTCTGCCTCATTGCTATCCTTTCCCCTATCTCTAAAGTTCTAGAAAAATGTGTTCAAAAACAACTCTTAGACTTCTTCCTAAAGAATAACATTTTCTCCCCCACACAGCACGGCTTCCACCCCAGTCATAGTACAACCACCGCTCTTATATCTTTCTTAGATATAGTCAACAAAGCTAGTGACTCTGGAAACATTGCGTCAGCCCTCTTCTTGGACTTATCAAATGCTTTCGATACCATATTGCACCCTATCCTCCACTCTCAACTCTCACGTTTAGGTATATCTTCCCAATCTTTCGCCTGGTATAAAAGTTATCTCTCTAACACAGAGCATGCTGTCAAATGGCAAAATCCCATTTCTCCCTGTATTCACAACCCTACATGCGTATCCCAAGGCTCAATATTAGGTCCTCTCTTGTTCAATATCTTCATCAATAATCTTCACCGAGTCATCCAGCAAGGTTACCTAGTCCAGTATGCAGATGACTTCACTATAGTCTGCTCTGCCCACAAGTCAAATATTTTAAAGCAACAAAAATAAACTGCATTCACTATTGTGGAAACTTGGCTACATAAAAAACACCTTTCTTTAAATCCCCAAAAGACTAGACTTATGATATTCATTCTCAAGAAAAATACTTCCATTAAAAAAAAACAACTTTGAAATACTCTCCCTTAACTTCATACAATTTGAGTTAGTCACCGCTACTTAACATTTAGGGGTAATAATTGTCGAGAACCTTAAAGTTAATATTCACATTCAAAATATTATCAGCTAGACCCACAAAAAAATTGGGCTTTTTTATAGACACAATAAATTCCTCTCCCTCCCCTCCAAAAAAATGGTTTATTATTAAAAAGTCAAAATTTAAAATAAAAAGTGTACTAAATTCCGAAGTAATAAACCAAAATTATTAAAAACTGAGTGCTGTAAATGCCGAAAAACATAGGGAAATGTCAAAAATATTGAATTGCGACATTTTTCGATGATTTGCGGCAAACCCAATCCAAACATGAAATACAGCAATATCAATACGTGTTTCCATACTCAATTGAAGAAAATAGCAGAAATTAACATATAGAACTCCATGAAAGGTGAAAGACAGACTTGTAAATCAACAGTGCAGTAGTGAAATTAAATCCACGCCCCAATAAATAATGCTATAAGGCATGTTCCACACACATAATGTATGAAAGTATGTACATAAGCTAGGCAGTGATGTTTCACAGTAGGAATCCTCCATCGAATATGGTTAAAAGGAGCAGTGATGTGCCATTAATTGAACAAACCCCAGAGGTGTAAACTCATCCCGTTTAGCCAGTAGACATTGAATCATATGCTCCTTGTCTGTAAGTCTACGCTTCTTGGGTGAGGATGAAACACAGCATAACAACTTCTGTTTCAAGTCTTCTAAATGGTTCTGCTCTAGACATATAGCATCTAAGTCATCTGTGATATATAAATCTTTCTTTCCTAATAAACTCTTTAGTCTATGGTGTCAGCCTTCTACAGTATTCTGGCTCCTTGGGTAGCCCATAGTGCATGTATCCGACTGATTTCAGAAAGAAACATCAAAGAGAGGTAGTTGTCTCTCAGAGATAGTACCTCACATGCCATAGGATCTAGGATGCCCTAGAATGTAGTTATTTCTGAAAAAGTCACATAATGGCATACCCCTATCACTCAAAGCCTCCTCTATTGACGTTAATGTTTCCAGAACATGTTCTGTACATATAAATGCCAGAGCAGGGATCTGTTTACATAAAAGTGCAAACTGCATGTCGGTACCATACACTTGTGTTAAACTGAGCTTCTGAGTCTGCCTCCAAAGAATTTGGCACAGATGGAACCAGCAACCTTTTGCTGTACTATTTGGAAGGTGCTTCACAATGCTATTAACCACCCCATTTTTAAAATCACTTAGGACCATTTTTGGTTTTAACTCTAGCTGGAATTCCTCACATATGGACAGGAGGGTAGCCCAGAACTGATCGCAGCACTCTTCACATTTTGAAGGGAGTATGCCATACACAACAGTTATTACTTTATTGCTGGTAGTATCATCCAAGCTACAATGTACAGAGTAGACCTGCTTGCACTGTTTTGTGCTAATGGGAAGGGTGCCATCCACAAGAATATAATCAGAATTACAGAGCACACCAAGATTACTCTCTGTTGTCAGAATAACTACATCATATGTATAGCTACGTAAGGCGCTATGTTTAATGATGAACTGGCCCTCCTTCAAAGGTACCATGTCTGGGCTTAGATCCTTTAGACTTGCTAGGTCAACTCTAGGATGTATGCTATTCCTACGCCACATTCTACATACACATTGCTTAAGTGCATCGGTAGTTGTCATGGTGGTCACTACATCAGTGGACGTGCTTGCTAGTACCTCCAATACAATCCTACATGGGTCCTCTAATGTTTGCTCAGCTTGCCTCTTAATTGCTTCATGGACTCTTGTCTGTTCTACCCTAATAACATCAGGTGCATGGAAATGTGCTATACTTTTCAGTAGCTTTTCTCCACTATCACATTTCACGGTTATGCAACGGCCCTTACACTTCTGTTTTGATTTCTGTGTACAACACCAGTAGTTTTTCTCAAGAGTTTTCTTCTCCAAATAGTACTGGTAACCATCTATGCATAGAACTGAGCGTCCCTTCTGAGACATAGCCGTACCATAGCTATTGCCAATAACTCCAGGATAACTCACTGTATGCTGCTCAGCCATCTTAACTTAGCACACCTATATGTCAATCACTGTGGCATGATTACTAACATTGTTATGCACTATACTTGGTTTACTACACTCCACCATATACTGTCAACATGCTTTCAATACCTAAAAATACACCAGGTAAACTTAGCAATAACCCTCTACTAGCGCTCTATGCAACTCACACTTCACAACAATGATACTATATCAAACACATCTAAATACTTTCAGTTAGTACATAACATTTGGGGATGCAATTCCGAAGACAGTATGTAGTACACATGGAAACATATCATATGCAGTAAACAGTTTCAGTATGGTGTTTTACATCTGTTAACACAGGGTGTTAATAATAGCTGAAATATATTACACTCTTTAGCACACTGAAGCAGTCCAAAGACAACCTCCTCTCATTTAGACTGTCAAAATTACTCTACCATGCTTTACAAGGCAATCTCAGACTTGTTACTATGAAAGCCATAAGTACATAATCAGATTGTTAGACTATAACACTTTTGACACCTGTATCAATATATCAGATGGCATTATAAATAAGCTGTAAGCCAGTTACTGTTCAACTGTCAGGCTTCATTATTCAAGGAAATTATAGTAATAAACGTACATTTCCTCTAAGCCTTGATTTACAACTGATATGACTGTGCTGTTCATACCAGACAAACTTGTAGACTTTAAGCTCCTGATTTTAGATTTACATTTAGATGCCTTAGTCGAAGTAAAATTATAAGATCAGGTAAACTGTCATATGCAACCGTAACATAACTTTCCTCATGTATGCTTCAGCAAATTCAAACAGTAATATGCATGTTCAATAAACTATTGCAAAACTGCCATTAACTATTATACAATGCCTGTACCTGCAGAATTTATCTGTGTTATACTCACCCTTCTCAGGTATTTCTTAATGTTGTCTAGCCTGTATGTGGAATTCATCAACAAACAGCTTCAAAAGTTCACTTGGAGCCACTATGTAACAAAACATCTTTATATAGCAACTACTGCTCCTTCCTCGCAGCAGCATTTGGCCATGCCTCCTATGAATGTTTACAGCAATGCGACAGACATTTCTGCGACGTATCTTTGTTTCCATCACATAACGACAGATTACATTATGTGATGTTCGGATGTGCGAATTGGACTGCTAAACAACCATCCGTTTTCGAAATTCTGAATGGACATCATTATTGAGGTTTGGAATTATGCACTTTGCACTTCTGTATGGCAGGTAAGTGAACGTCGACATTGTAATAGTAAACCCAAAAAAACTATAGCACAATCTTTCCTTCTTCCGACTCTAACTTATGGCGTACCTTTATTAGCAAACCTGCAATCTTCCCTGAAGACTAAATCAGAAGCATGTTATAACAAGATTGCTAAATTTGCCACTAATAGTCGCCACTCTGCTCATCACTGCACTGCACTAAAACAACTTCACTGGCTGGAATTCCAACACGACCTTCTCTTACTTCAACTTACAACCACACATAAATTAATACATAAGCCTCAAAACTGTCCTGCACTTAGTTCTTTATTCTCCCTCTATAATTCTACTAGGCCTTTTCATTCTGAACATCAGTATCTTCTTCAAATCCATAAACCTAAGCTACGTTCAGGTCAACTATTATACTCTTACAGCATAGCTAAACTCTGGAACAATCTACCCCCTTTTATCCGCTTACAAGAAAACCTTTCCATTTTTAAAACTGCGCTACACAATCATCTTCTTTCTAAGTGGGTGTGCAATTGTTCCTCCTCTCTCTCAGCCATTATCTAAATCAATCATTATATCCCTAAACTTGTCTGCCCTCACCTTTCTCTGATATACCTTCTCTTTTATCAGTAGAACTTTTACTTTCATTACCCACCCCTACTTATACCTCCACTTAGCTCTACTACCCTTCTCCTTTCCTCACATCCCACCTTTCTCTCCTTTCCTCACATCCCACCTTTCTCTCCTTATTCTACTCTCCCTTCCCATCTTTCCTTATTATTTTATTTAGTAACTACCTCTGCTTTCATACCAGCTTCTACTAGTTTGCTTATATTCTCACTCTGGCTATTTTATTTTTGGCCTCATTGTACAGATGTATAATACATACAGGACACTAAAAGCTATGTAACACATTAACACTTTAACCGCTTGCATGCAGAACACAAATGTTGTGGGCATTGCATTGCTGATCCACTGGTGTGAAAGCCAAGTTTGTTTGTTTTTAAAATATTTTTTTCTTATTTTAAGATCAATAGGAAGACAGTTTTAAAATAAAAAAAAGTTCTCTCTTTTGCCGCACATCTACTAGATACTTTTGTCTGTTAGAGTGTAGTAGCCAAATAATTACCCTAAAACCACAGATTAATATTAATTGGAAATTTAAACTGGTGGTGAGAGGTCATGCAGTCCATTAGCATGAATTCTCACTTCTAAACTATAAACATAGCAACAGGACAGAGATAGCTAGTGTACATCCATTTACTGTGCAGTCAAAGTACATGCAATTGGTTGCCCATCTCAATTATTGATGGCGGTCTGGAAGTAGTGCCACTATGGGAATGAGATCTGGCAAGGCAATACTGGATAACACCTGAGGATATAGTAACTTCGACACCACATGGATGCTGACCCTCCCATAGCAGACATTCTATTACACTACAAGATCTAGTCTGTCATTCTTCTAGTCCAAGGAATCACCCATATAGTTCAAGCAGTCTTGCATGTCAGAAAGCACGACATGCAATATTCTGGCTGTCTGTTCTGAGATCCTTATGGAACTTACCTGTGCCTCCATGATGATCATACACATACATTGGGTGGCACCTACTGATGCATCAACACCAGGGGAAGGGCAAATAACATGCCTCCTCTGAACACCTCTATTGACACCCATGGATGTTACTTCATCCTCATTATGGCTAGGAGAGACTCTGAAAGCCCTGCAACTGGACTAACCAAACTACCCTGATCAACCATGTTACCCTCAACCTGTTTTATCTTTAAGGTTTCTGAATCATAGGTATACACAGGCATACTGACTATGAACAAACTCTGGGGGGGATGTGGGAGCCATAACCTCATTGTCAGACTGAGCTTTCGATCACTGCTGTCTTCATCAGAGGCTTCCAATACTCTAACATCAAGTGGTAGAGCTCCACTGTGATGGTGGCAGGTTTGCTTACAATTATATCAATAAAACACAACACAAAAAGAAATTCAAGAAAAGTCATCAGACTTATGTTATGTAACCCAGAGTTAAGTAATACTAAATGCATGTGCAATTAAAATTACAATAAGGTCGACTTAATGATCAGTCATTTAAATGAGTTCAGTAAAAGAGTTATGTCAGTACCTTTTCAGGTGGTCAGAGAACCTCAGTACCAGAGGTGCCTACACAGACTAAATGGAGATTGATAGAGGGTTGACAAGTATAAAAGTCCATTCTTTTGCTGTAGTATGGCCTCTTTTATTGGCTTTGGTGATAATGTCACTGTCCTGATGTCTGATGACATTGTAGTTGTAGCACTGGTAACCCACAGTAATTGTTTTGCGAATTGTCAATCAGAATGGCTAATATATTTGGCTAGATGCAGTTGTTCTGCTTTCTACTTGGCCAAACCTCTAGACCATTTAAGTTTAGAATTTCGGAGCACCTAAGTGATGTCAGGACCAAGAGACTAAGCAATGCACTATACAAGCACACAGAGAAACATCCTAAGGCCACTTTTCATTTTACTATTATAGATAAAATTCAGGGCAATATCAAGAACAAATCAGGTTGGCACCAATTACTTAGTAACAAAGAGAAAAAAATGGATTGTTAAACTAGGGGCACTATTTCCTCCAGGACTGAATGAATATTTTTAACATTTTTGCACCTTTATAAAAGTGTAATTTCTTACATAACCTCCAGGTTGACCAATTACCATATAAGGGGGAATGTTTTTCAAGCATTTTGATACACTGATGAAGGCTTTGTAACTTTTCAGCTGAAACCGATTTGTTTGTTCTCCTTATACTATTATAATAAAATCTCATTGTCACTGTTTTGCTGGCTCTTGCTTTTTTGAATTATACCAAGGACTTTTGGAGCCATGCACCTACCATACCTGCAGGGTATTTCTACTGAATACTTTGTTGTTTCCCTGCTGTTGGTTTGTGACATTCTGTGCATAAGGCACCATCTTGTTTTGGAGAATATCGTTTTTAAATTGGGCATCCATCTGGGTATAATTTCGTTCCTGGTTCAGGCAGAATAACTTTTATGGTTATTTTATTGAAGTCCTGGGGAGTTTATTTATCCTACCAGCCTACTGTGAATCTACTGTGAAACATTTTGGTCCTTATCTCTTTGTGGATTACTTGTATTTGGATATTCATATTGGGTGCAAGGTACTGTTCAATATTGAACTCGGGTTTGTTTTTCCGACTGTGGGCTGTTTCAGTCTGCTGGGTCATTTAATTTGGATGTGTCTCTGTGGCAGTAACCAAAACCTCCACTCCTCCACATCAGGAACAGATAAAACTAAACCAAAAGCTCTGTGGCAGTAACCTTGCATATATATTTGTGAAGGTAACAAGCGCTATTTTGTGAACTAGATGGGACACTCTGGCAGTTATGGCATGTGTATGATGCAGACAACTGTTTAATGACTAACAAGCCGAGTAGATTATGGTTGGAATTATCTACAGTGAATTTCATGTGTCTGTATAAACAGACCTGTGAATTAACTCTTCAGAATGGAGTTTTGGCTTTTCGGACACTTTTTCAACAGCTTTCAGGTCATCTTTCTTGCGGAACATTATATGATTCGTTATCATCATCTAGACTGACATTTGGTGATTTGGACATTGTAATTACATTACCTAATTGCATTTAAACTTATTGGGCTATATGCATTTAATGTACTTGCTTATATGACATTTTGGATGGCATATCTTATGTATATGATTATCAGGCAGGTAACATGTTTTTGGAATTTAAGTTCCCTAACAGAACCAAGATGCTATCCTACAAAAAAGGAAGCCAATCTGGTGGTCCCCTGCTATAAACAAACTCTACAACAGAAGAAAGAAACTGTTGCAAAAAAAGAGTAAAAGCCCATGATTGGAGGAACTCTGTGGTCAGCCTCAGTAAGAAGCTGAGATCCCTCATAAAATCCTCCAAAGCTAGTTACGAAAACAAAATCGCAACTGATTCTAAAGACAACCACAAAGCATTCTATAGCTATGTCAAGAATCTCAATGGCAACACTCAGATCTGCTCTGAGTTACAGCACAATGGCACTAAATATACAGAACCAACTGATAATGCCAACATCCTGGCAGATAGGTTCAGTGCTAACATTACCCCTCTCTCATCCCCTAAAGGGCCCGTCTCTATACCGGAAGAATGCAAAGTACCTGTAATCACGGCTGCACAGATAAAAAACATACTCTCCAAAGCCAAGAACACAGCATCCATGGGACCTGACAACATCCCAGGTTGCGTTCTACATGAACTACAGAATGAACTGGCACCCCACCTAAGTACCATGTTCAGTCATAGCCTCACCTCAGGCTTTGTGCCCACTGAGTGGCGCACAGTAACGATTATCCCTCTCCACAAAGGAGGAGCCACCACGGACCCCGGGAACTACCACCCCATTAGCCTGATGAGCCTGGTCTGCAAGGTTATGGAGAGTATCATCATGTAGCTTATAAACAATGACATTGGTAAGCTTCAAACTCTGGACCCTACCCAGTTTGGGTTTGTAAAAGGCAGATCATGTCTCCTAAACCTGAGAGACTTCTTTGAAGTGGTCACCAAAGCTGTAGATGAGGGTAAGGTGGTACACACAGCCTATCTAGATCTCGCCAAGGCTTTTGACACCATCCTCCACTATGGAATTATAGACAAACTCACTAAACTAGGTATAAATCCCTGTGTCACAAGATGGGTTACCAACTGGCTCACTGACAGAACCCACACTGTGAAAATAGCAGACTCTAAATCCAACTTCAGACCAGTGACAAGTGGAGTACCACAGGGTTCAGTCCTAGGTCCTCTCCTGTTTGGTATCTACTTCTCTGAAGTACAGGCTAACACAGGCGGTCTTTGGCTAACTAAGTTTACAGATGACTGCAAACTAGGAGCCATAATCACAACTCCTAATGATGTGGACTTCTTACAAAAGGGCCTCACTGAGACAGATGCCTGGTGTCAAAGCCATGGCCTCAAGCTTAATGCCAAAAAGTGCATTGTCATCCCTGTTGGTAAAAACTCTGTACCTATGAACTACCACATAGGCAGTAGTCTACTTAACACAGAAAGCGTGATAAGAGACCTTGGGAGACAGGTGAACAGTAGTTTCTCCTTTGATAATCACATCACCACAGTAGTCAGAAAATCCTTCTACATGGCACACCTCATCACAAAAGGTTTCTCATCCAGGAAAAAAGAGGTCATTGTTCCCCTCTACTCATCACTCATTAGACCCATTATAGAGTACAACACCCCCTTTTGGAATGTACCTCACAAGACATCTACAACAACTGGAAAGGCCATAGAAATACCTCACAAAGAGGATTACCGGCCTCAAACAGATGCCCTACTCAGACCATCTCAAAAAACTCCAGCTTTACTCTGTCGC
Organism: Protopterus annectens; assembly: GCF_019279795.1. Lineage (NCBI taxonomy): Eukaryota > Metazoa > Chordata > Ceratodontiformes > Protopteridae > Protopterus > Protopterus annectens. The sequence continues at coordinate 695,596,705 of NC_056731.1, read as the reverse complement.
ATATCGCCTACTCAGAGGCGATCTCTGTCTAACATACAAAGCTATGTCAAACCCAGAGCTGTTGGACATGCTCCACATAAAGAAATCCCAATCCCTCTGAGCTACACACTCTAGGGACCTAAACCTTGTCACCACAATAAACAGAACATGCTGGAGGGATATATTCCTGTCCCAGAGACTTCCCATACTCTGGAACAAACTACCTATCTATATCAGACAAAGCTCCTCATTAGCGCTCTTCAAGAAGAATCTTGATGATTGGATGGGAGATAGGAAATTCACCCCGAGGATCACTTCTGTGGCTCTGCTTGACAGGGGCACAGGAAAATAATTTTCTTGGGTGGCAAATGCCAGGGTACCGTTTGGCTAGGCTTATATAGGCCCTAGGGCCAATAACCTAGTACCTACCTGTGAACCAATGAACCTATAAGTAAAGGCTTAATTTGAATTTCAGGTAATTGCCTAACAGTTGCTCAGACGTTGTTAGCCAGAACATTGATTATATGAGAAATATGGCGAACTGTATGAATATCATACTTTGTTAAAACAATACTATTGGAATCCATGTTTGCCTACATAACCATAGGACAGATGATGTTTTTTGAAGCTTAAGGATATGCGCAGGGTTTTCTTAAAGCTTTATGGAAACCATCAAAAGTCATTTAGCTAGAATATTCATATTTTTCACTAAATTACCCATTGATGATTATGTATGAACAACTGCAAACTATATGAACATGATTTATGTATTATTAACATGTGTAGGGGATAAGACAATTTAATAATCTACAGTTGCAATTTATATCTTTCGATTTCATTCATTCCCTACTATATTGTGTACAGTTCAATTTTTAACACATTTTGGTGACTGAAGGGACAGAGATATACATATATAATTTATTTTCATGGTAGGTTGTACACCATTACAGTGTTCATTTCACTAGACTATATTGAAATATTGCACAGATTCATTCACAATACTGTACTATTACTACAAGGTATCACCCTCAATTTTACTGGATATCATTTACTATATAGGACACTGTGGACATCCACTATAGGGATGCTATATATTTGGTTTCTAAATACCCTAAGTATTTAATTGACATATATTATTTATATTTCATCTCTTTGGTTAACTGGATTGAAACTTTTGTTGGCCAATAATTCTTTATCAATAGTTATTATTGTTGGTATAACTACTGCCCTAGTTTAGTTTCTATACTGGCTTCTATGTATATCTAGATAGGCCATTATTTTGCTCTCAGCATGGTTGCTGATGTTTTTTCACTATTTATTAATATTACTAATTTAGGAGTTGGACATAGCACTGCTTAACAAGTAAAATACAAGCAGGGGCTATCATAGTTCACTTTGATTTGACTATACTGTTTATATCTATAGGGCTGCAGGGGTTAATATTGCTCCCATATTTTTGGTCATTTATGTACAATTTTGGGTGCTTAACACTGCGTATTATGCACTTTTGCAAATACAGTTTCAACAGCTATTAGCAATACAGGAGCCATTATACTTTATTTGTTCTAATTGTGGACATATCAGACTTTGGCAGGGGTTAACATTGCTCTCACTTCCTTTGGGGAAAAAAAAAAAAAAATATATATATATATATATTTACAAACACTTGAGGGCTTAACACTGCCAATAAGACCTTATGTTGGATAATTACTATATGTTATATCTCCATGTTCCACAACAATATGCTTTATTACTAATTGGTTTCCATCTAGCTAACTAAGGACAATACTCTATACCAACAACATCTTATATTTTAAACATCATTTGGATATATAGAACAACAATGGATCAATCCAGCTTACTCAAAGGGCTTCATTCAGATAGGGATGATTTAGCCATTTTTGGCATAAACAATACACTAAATACCTCCAATGGGACCATGCACTCCAATACTTGTAAAACAGAATTTCACAAACTCAATAAGAGCATGAGGGCCCTATGGGCCAACATTTGTCATGCCAAGTTATTTAAGGCATACATTAGCAAGGACATTTCCCTAGAGGTTTGAGGGTGCGTATTCAACCATTAGTGACAGAAGGTGACCCTACCCTCATACAATAATGGGCAGAAGTGCAACATAAGGCATCCATGGATCTTGTCCGTACATTAGCCTCATATTATTATAGGAACATTGATAGGAATATTTCTGAAATTACAACCATATGTAATGATATTACCCAATTTGAAAGTGATGAAGGATATAATCAGTGCCTGAGGAAACTGAGCCAGGACCTTTTAGTATTGGAACAACTAACGGAGAAAAAGACTAGGAAGTTCCACAGAGATGTCTCAGATTATGAGGCAGGTCACCCATATGCAAACAGTAAACATGCAAGATTTGTACCCTCTAACAAGAATGTGAACAAAAGAGAGAGACCATGCTCTATACTTAAAGAAATCTATGGCCTCCAGTGGTGAGGGATCAGGGGAAGATTCTTCCTCTAGATTGGAGTCTTATGCACAGAATGTCACAGATTCACCTACAGCCAAAAAAAGTAACATGACTACCCCTTTAGGGTTAAACCAAAGCGGGGGGGGGGCAGGAAACACAGGGCTGGAAAGCATGGAACAACTACTCAGGCTAATGGTAAAGAAGTAATACTAAATAATGTATTAAATATATCTTCTGTTGCTCTTTCACCTTCTCATGTGAATTTACTTAATAACGATTGAATTTTATATTGGGGTTTTTTGTGCCAGAGGATACTTCTGCACAGGGTGTATCATCCTTCTGTAGATGTCTTAACCTGAAACTTTTCTTCCATACAGCATCTGACTCACAACCGCAATCTGGATTCAAATATCATAAGTCTAGCTTCAATCCACCCATGCATCCTACTGTTTTTATGTTCCAAAATTCGATCCTCAAAGATCTACACTTTAACTTTATGGAACATCAAATAAAAATCTAACAATTTATCCAAACAGGAGATGGACATGGTACAGGAATTGGGTAAGAACAAAGATATAGTAATTTTGCCAGCAGACAAGGGTGGTGCTATTGTGATACAGGATATGATACAATATCAAGAAGAAGCTATGCAACAACTTTTGAAGAAACAACATTATACATATATGGTATGTGACTCTACCAAAGGTTTTAAGAAACAGATTGATGGCTTTCTTTGTCTTGCCAGAGAAGAAGGCATTATTACAGATGACACTTTATAGCACTTCACAGTTAGGGATCCCTTTAGTCAGTACATCTACTTCTTACCGAAAATTCACAAAAACATGCAAAATCCACCAGGGAGACCTATTGTCTCTGGCAGAGGATCCATTATGGAACCACTTTCCCAGTTCCTGACACTACATCTCAAACCCCTATTCATACAAGTAAGAGTTAGAATACAAAACACTACGGAATTTTTGAGGATCATCTCAGACATGCAATTGGATGCAGGGTGGCTAATGTGTACTTTGGATGTTTCTGCATTGTACACCAGTATCCCCCATTGGGTGGGCATGGAGACTCTAGAGTACTGGCTTACAAAGACAGAGCTATACCCACTGGGTTTTAACACATTTTTGATCTGCTTAACAGAACATGTTTTAACTAAAAAATGTGTTTTATTTCCAGGAATCATGTTATTTACAACTTAATGGTACCACTATGGGAGCCTCCTTTGCCCCCATATATGCTGATCTCTTCAATGGCCTATATTGAAGAACAGCTTATTTATGATCAGACCCATAACATCTATTTGGAAGAGATCGACATATGGAGGAGATACTTGGATGATTGCTGGTTGGTATGGAGATCTGATAGCATTTACCTAAAGGAGTTTGTTGAATACCTTAATCAGAACAAGTGGAGGATTGAGTTTATAGTCTCTTTTGATACCAATAGCATCACATATTTTTGATGTATTGGTAACATGCAATATTGACCATATTCTTTCCACTGAAGTTTATAGAAAACATCCACAATTTAACTTCTTACTCCATGCCACCAGCTTTCATCCATCTCACATATGCAGAAACATTCCTAAGATACAATTTCTAAGAATCAAAAGGATTTGTTCAGATGCTAACACCCATCATATATATGAGGAAGATCTTGTTGATAGATTTAAACAGAGAAGGTACAAAACAGTGGACATATACCAAGCCAAACATTGGGCATCTAAACATGACAGGTCTAGGTTACTACAATACAAGGATAAACTGGTGCAACAGAATCCTCCGATCAGACTTATTACCACTTATGGGAGGAATACAGATGTCCTTACCAATATTGTACGCAGACACTGGAACATTTTTCTAGCCGATGTTCGGCTCAGGCATATTGTCCATGATACATGCCATTTTTCCTTTAGGAAAGGAAAACATTTAGGCTTGCATATGAACCACTACAAATGTATTGGCACCCCAGATACACACCCCACACAAACAACCATAGAGGGTAGGGCTCTATAATGATGTTTTTCCTGTGGACACTGTAGACATTGCAAAAGTATCTTCAAAACCAGGGAATTCTCAAGCAAGAACAGTGGCCAAATATTCAACATAATTTTTTTGCGAATTGTCAATCAGAATGGCTAATATATTTGGCTACATGTAGTTGTTCTGCTTTCTATGTTAGCCAAACCTCTAGACCATTTACGTTCAGAATTTCGGAGCACCTAAGTGATGTCTGGACCAAAAGACTAAGCAATGCACTATACAAACACACAGAGAAACATCCTAAGGCCAATTTTCATTTTACTATCATAGATAAAATTGAGAGCAATATCAAGAACAAATCAGGTTGGCACCAATTATTTCATAACAAAGAGAAAAAAATGGAATGTTAAACTAGGGGCACTAATTCCTCCAGGACTGAATGAATATTTTTAACATTTTTACACCTTTATAAAAGTGTAATTTTTTACATAACCTCCAGGTGGACCAATTACCATATAAAGGGGAATGTTTTTCAAGCATTTTGATACACTGATGAAGGCTTTGTAACTTTTCAGCCGAAACTGGTCTGTTTGTTCTTCTAATACTATTATAATAAATCTCATTGTCATTGTTTTGCTGGCTCTTGCTTTTTTGAATTAACCCACAGTATTCACATCATCCACCACCTGCCACCAGTTATGATCATGGAAGGGATTGTTAGCGGTGGCTTTCAGTAAGATACATACTTGATGGTGATGGAATGTTTGACTATAACCTCATTCTCAGCATCTAAAGATGCAGGTTTATGTGGCCCCAATTATTTAGGTGAATTATCCCTGTATGGGAGTAACTAACAAATATATATATATATATATATATGTATATATATATATATATATATATATATATATATATATATATATATATATATATTTATGTAGCTCCAACTGTATTTCATGTAGAAGTAATAGACTGTAGTTTTCCGTTGCACCACAAGGTGGAGCTCATTTTTAGGAATATAAAAGACAATTTTGAAAGTGAAAAAAGATTCTGGAATATTAGCTGAAGGAGGGAAGACTGAAACACGCAGCTGAAGAAAAAAAGGGCCTTGCAGCATGACTGGATTTTTTTTTCTAGTGTTTTGGGACAGGGAAGTGAAGTAGCAGATTGTGTCTGTCTCTTGCTGACATCCTGGATATGGTATTTTGTGGAATCAGGAGAGAAGTCTGAAACCAGTAGTTCCATGCCTGCTATGATTCAGCAAGAAAAGGAGTTCCTTTGGGCCTAGTACAGAGAAGCCATAGATGTTTACCAGAGTTCTGGCAGGGGATTTTTCTACTTTTCTCATTAGAGGAACCACGTTGCCTGTTCACTAGGTTATTCTTGACGGGGAGGTGAGAGGCTCTGGCCATCATTTTATATTTTTATAAGATTGTGGATCCCCCCTAAATGCTTTGTGGATTACAAATAACTGGGATCCAACTTGAGCCCCATCATGTCGGCAGCAAGACTGTAAGTAATCATTGGCCAGTGAACAGGGTATAATAAGAGTGTTTCATAGTTGTTCTGCTTAGAATTGATAAAATGGGTTGAGGGTGTTAGTACTGCTCAATGACATTGCATTTTCTCATATTTGTATTGTTGCACTATTAATCTTCATTGTTCAATGACATTGCATTTGCCCGTCTTAGGACTGCTGCCTTCAAGAATTTTGCTGCTCAATGACATTGCATTTTCTCATATCTGTATTGTTGTATTATAACTCTTTTATTGCTTAATGACATTGCATTTTTTCCATGTTTGTATTGCTGCATTATAAAGTTTTACTGCTCATTGATATTGCCTTCTTTCTGCATGTTTGAATGTCAAGATCTTTTTCTGTTGATTTCTGGGGAAGAGGGTGAATGTATGTTTTCATTGCATGCATATCTCACCTTGTCATATTGCTAACTGGTGCACTGTTAAAATAATTTGTTTGTGGTTGTGCTATTGGCTTTTAAGCTAGATGTGTCACCTAGAATAAAATCTGTCATTCTTGCCACCTTGGTGTGTTGGGCCTATAGGGGTGTCACCAGAGTCAGGTAGGAAGGAACCCATATCTACTTCAGCTACACCTGCGGGTGCACTACATTTGTGGGCTCATCCTGAATTGCCTTTACTGCCTTGGACTCCACCCTATTCCGCTGTACATGTGGAAAGGAGATCCAGCAGAAACATAAACCCAGAAGTAGCAGCTAAGTGGTGCAAACAGCACAATGCTCAGTCAGAGCATTGCTTAGCTCTAGTGTTGCCATGGGTCACATGACCAGTTGTAGGGCGTGGATTTTATTAGACAGCACTATGGACCCTACTGAGCAGACCACATTGGCCTTATTAGAATGGAAAAGTCCTTTAGTGTATGAGCACATACCTTCGAGTGTACAAATTTCAGGTGAGAGTGCAGCCATGTGGTAATCCCTGGGAAGTGCACTACCTCAGCAACAGAGAAAATACCTGTGGAAGCTATCCAAGTAGGTCAGAACCTTACACCAGAAGCTGCAGCTTCACTGCCCATAAATACTATAGGGCCTGAAATTTTGAATGCTTTGGGAAGTATTGTAGAAAAATGCTTAAAGCCTACACAGCCATTCACTGGGTTTGGCTACCACAAATTGCTTTTCTTTTCTGGCAAACAACCCACACCTCAGGGAGAGGAAGATTTTGAATTCTGGATGGGTCAGGCTTCACAAGCCCTAGAGGAGTGGGATATTCCAGAATCTCAGAAGAAGCAGTGGATAGCTGAAAGTCTAAAGGGATTGGCTGCAGATACCATACGTAACCTAAGGATGGGTAAGCAAGATTGCACAGCCAAGGACTATTTAGGAGTACTGCAGGATGTGTTTGGAAGGACCAAGAGGGCTGCTGACCTACTATATCAGTTTGAACATACATACCAAGAAGAAGAAACTGATTACATTAAGCGATTAGGTAAAATGCTCCACCAGATCATTCTAAAGAACGGGGTGGATCCGAAAGTAGCTGACCAAGTACAGATTGGACAAATTTTACTAGGAGCTCAAGCTATGGACCCCATTGTGTGGAAAATGAGGATGAGAAATAGGGAAGAGACTCTAATTTATTCTCACTTGGTTAAAAAGGTGAGGGAAGAGGAAGCCAAATCGCAGTGTTCAACAGCAACTAAAACAGTGAGTGAACACCAGCAGGAGCCTATAGCCATGCTCACTACTCAAACAGGAGTCGTGACCCAGAGTGTCCGCAATGTACAGGTGTCACAGTTGGAGATGCAGGTGTCTTCCCTGACCAACACCATAGCTCAAGTCACCAAGACAGTTGCAGAATTACAGAAAGCCGTTGTAATGTTAGCTGAAGGGAGGAATACATCAGCTAAAACCTTCATGTAAGGACTCAGGGAAGAACCGAATCAGCCAATGTTCAGAGTTCCTACTGTATTTTGTTTCCACTGTGGGGATGCAGGGCATATAAAGTGACAGTGTCCTAATGCAGAAAACTTGAATAAAGTGAATGAACTATTACTGGCTAGTGCAATGCAGGGTAACTTCAATGGGCCTCAGTGAAGGAGCCAGCTGTGTGCCCAGTTACAGAGAGCTCTATAAAATCTAACATCAAGAGACAGCATCCTGGATCTCCTTTCCACACAAACCCTTGTAATACTGGAGAGAAACTACCTACTATACACACTTCTAGCTTATCTGAAGTGAACAACCGAATTGGAAAGCCATCTCAGCCAAAATCTCAGCATCTGAGACTGCAAAGCATTACTAAGCAAGAATCTTATCCATTAAAATGGTGAGGTCAACCGGTGGTACCTCAACCACATGCTGACTGTTGTACAGCTGAACAGCACAGGAAACAGAAACTACCCGATGGCCTACTGGGACTGTCCCCTGTCGTGTAAGTAAAAATAGAAGGAGTGTATAGTAAAGTACTGTTGGATACTGGTGCACAAATCACCATTCTGTACAGAGACTTCTACCAAAAAATACTTAAAGCATTTGCCACTTGAAAAGTTAGAAGATTTGGAGATTTGGGGGCTAAGTGGCATGCAGTTCCCTTATGATGGTTATGTCTCACTCAAGTTAGAATTTTCCACTTCAGTTGTTGGGTCAACAGAGGTTTTTGAAACACTCGCTATTGTGTGCCCCAGGCCAAAAGGAAAGGATTCAGCATCTATTTTAGTGGGGACAAATGCTGACCTTGTCAGGAGAATGCTAATGCCTCCATTGACCCAGGAACACCCAACACTACATCCTTTACTGAGACCAGTTTTCTGTGCCCTTCAAAGGGAAAAGGATAGTAAGAAAGATGAAACTGGTCATGTGTGGACCCTGTCTGGGAAAGAGCATATAATTCATCCTGGTCAAGTCACCTGCTTGAGATCCAAAGTGAGGATGTGCGGACACACAGTTTCCTCTTATCTCATGATGGAAACGGATCCAGAAAGTGACTTGCCACCGGGGCTGGAACTAGTCCCAGAAGCTTGGCCTGCAGACAAGTTAAAGCATCCTTATGACACTTTGCCTGTGGGGTTAAAGAATAAAGGAATTACTCCCATTGTCCTGCGTTCACAAGTGCATTTGGGAAATGTTTATGCTGCCACTCCCTTACATGCTTCTCTGTTAACAAGGAATGAGAGCAAGGCCAACGAGTTGAAGATGGAAGATATTGATATAGGAGGTGGTCTCTTGCCCCCTGAGTGCCTAACCAGAGTTAAAGAGCTAGTAATGAAAAAGAAAAATTGTTTTTCTACTAGTGAACTAAATGTGGGCTGTGCAAAAAGTGCAGAACACTGAATAAGAGTAAAGGAGGACTGGCCTTTCGGGGAATGTTCCAGAAGTATGGCCTCAGGAGACCTGGAGGACTTAAGAAAACATTTGGAAGAGCTAAAAGCCGCAGGGGTAATTCGAGAGTCAAGAAGCCCATATGCCTCTCCCATTGTTGTTGTCAGGAAAAAGAATGGGTCAATTCGCATGTGTATTGACTGTCATATTCTGAATCAGTGAACCATTCCAGACCAGTACACAACTCTCTCGATTGAAGATGCTCTAAATTGCCTGGTGGGCAGTAAGTGGTTCAGTGTGCTACACTTAAGGAGTGGATACTAACAAATCCCTATGCACCCAGAAGAAAAAGAGAAGACTGCCTTCATCACCACTTTGGGAGTTTTTGAGTTTGATCACCTAATTCAAAGTTTATCAAATGCACCGGCAACTTTCCATAGAATCATGGAAAGAACAGTTGGGGACATGCATCTCCTGGAAGTCTTTGTCTACCTGGACAACATCATTGTTTTTGGAAGAACTCTAGAGGAGCAAGAAGAAAGACTGATAAAGGTATCAGACAGGATTGAGAAGGAAGGCCTGAAGTTGTCATTGGACAAATGCAAGTTCTTCCAACCTTCACTGACCTATGTGGGACATGTAGTGTCTGCAAATGGAATATACACAGATCCCAACAAAGTTGAAGTGGTGACATCTTGGCCCAGACCCAAAACTATCACAGAGCTGTGATCTTTCCTGGGGTTCTGCAGTTACTATAGAAGGTTTATGGAAGGATTTTCAAAGATAGCAAGACCTCTGAACAATTTGCTCTGAAATGATGAGAAAGCAGATGAAGCAGATAAAACAGATGAATATATCCTTGTAAAAAAACCTAAGGAACAGAGATTTTCTAAAAAATTCATCAAGAGTCATTGGGATCCTGATTGTGAAGAGTTGTTTAAACAGGTTAAGTATTGCCTCACACATGCCCCTGTGCTGGCATATGCTGACTCAACAAAGCCATACACTTTACATGTGGATGCTAGCAGGGATGGATTAGGATGAGTCCTTTACCAGGAGTATGACAAGAAGCTGAGACCTGTGGCTTTTATAAGTCAGAGTTTATCCCTCACAGAAAGAAACTACCCTGCACACAAGTTGGAAGTCCTTGCCTTAAAGTGGGCAGTAGTGGATAAGCTGCATGACTATCTCTATGGGGCTGAATTCTAAGTGCAGACTGACAACAATCCTCTGACATACATCCAGACCACTGCAAAGCTAGATGCTACTGGCCACAGATAGATGGCAGCTCTATGCAACTATAATTTCAGTTTGAAATGTCTCCCAGGACACGAAAATAGAGATGCTGATGGTCAGTCCAGAAGACCTCAGGGAGATTTACACCCCAAAGATGAATGGTTGGAGCTATGTGTTAGATTGCAGCCTGCTATCAACACACTAAATGTTGGGCCCAGAAGTTGGGTCTGTCTGCAGCAAGCATACCCCAAGCTTATTGTAATCTGGTCACTTTACAGGCTCCATCGCTACTAGCTTTGAGTAACAGTGACCTCAGGAGAGATCAAAGCAAAGACCCCTTAGGTCAGCTAGCTGGTGGAAGCTGCTTTAGAGAAGAAACAAGTTAATATGCTTCGCACGACATACAACCAGGAACCAAACACACCAACAAAGAACAAAATGAAATGAAAATGAAGCTCCAACAGCAGAAAGTAATTTATTAACCAACAACGTTAAAAAGAATTGACCTAGGTTTCGTCCCACAATGGACTTCTTCAGAATGACAAATGATATAAACAAACATCCTGAATTTATACAAAAAATGCCCACCCTCTAATTAATCAATGAATGAATTAAGGACTCAGTTTAAAAACTCATAAAAACAAAAATCAGAGCGCTAAATATTAAAAGACATAGCTGTAAACACTTACAATAGATGATAAAAAGCAAAAAAATGACAAGTAAAAATATGAACCATTACCTTCTACCCAATACATGTTTCAACTTGAGCAAAGGCTTAATGGTTATGTAATCATTAATACCAGGGTAGTTCTGTGCATCCAACCTAATTTGCCATTTCAACTCACATATATCCAAATGTGTGTCCAATATCCTACCCTGTAAATCACCCTTAACGTTTTGCAATACACAACATTAAAAACAGTGACTACTATTCCCAATAATGTGTCTTGCTAATGCATTAGTCGGCTTTAAGTGCCTAATGTCTAAATTATGCTCTCTAATTCTCTCTCTAAAGTATCTACTGGTTTTCCATATATAAAAGACAGGACAGTCCTGGCATTTAGCCATGTAAACCACATTTTGAGCATAACAATCAAATTGTCCCTGAATAGTTATATGGTGGTTATTGACCATAAATTTCTCACCTGTGGTTAATATGTATTGGCATATGGAACATCTTCCACATTTAAAATTACCCATCCTCCAATTATTTGATGGACCTTTTGCAAGAGAAGATTTCTCAAAAATGTTTTTCAAAGATAAATCCTTCTTATATACAAATTTTGGACGTCTACCAATTTTTGCCCCCACATTTTTATCCAATTTCAAAATATCCCAATTTTTGTTAACCATCCATGTGATCCAATCAGTATCCATATTGTAAGTAGTTATAAAAAGTAATGGAAAATTACTCAGATTGTGTGGTGTAGTGAGAATAGTCTCACAACCATCTAAATTTTCAAAACTGAGAATAGGTTTATAAATTCCTATTTCTCTTTTATTCCTAATTTCATTAAATAATTCACCATACAATTCCTTGGGATATCCTCTATTCAAAAACAATCCCATCATAAAATGTAATTCCTTCAAAAAGTCCTGATGGTCGCTAACCATTGTGGCCGCTCACACCATTTGCCCCTTAACAATGGCTCTTTTCTGGTGTCTGGGATGCCAACTGTTATAATGCAAATACGAATTTGAAAAAGTAGGTTTTCTATAAATATTAGATTTTAACCTACCTTGTAACTCCTTAGTTATCCTCACATCCAGGTATGAAATAGTGTCATCATTAGTTTCATGTGTAAACCTTAAAAAACAAACTGTGTTGCTGATGTGTTTGATAAATTCTTCAAACACCCGTATTTCTCCTTCCCAAATGATAAAAATATCGTCCAAAAATCGGGTGTATAATTTTATGTAACTATTAAATTCACTGTGAAAAATATAGGTTTGCTCCCAGTAGGACATAACGTAGTTGGCGTAAATGACCAATATTATACCAACTACACCAACATTTTGAATGATGTGGACTGTACTTGTCAAGTGCTATATAATAAAAAATTAAAAGGGACACAAAAACATACAAAGCAGGTACGGTATATCCACGTTCCCTTGTTAACCAGCTTAGGTATGGTAACCACCAACACCTAGCCAATGAGGAAACAGGAAGTGATGATGAGATGACATCTGACATGAGTGGAACAGTTAAAAATTCAACCAATCGGGCAGAAGGCCCTTTAGAGGAGGGACCCAGATGATCAGAAAGACTTCGAAACAGGGAACGATACAAGGGAGTACGGTCGACTAGGAGCCCGGCCAAAAGTATGGTTTTCCAATAAAAATCCGGCAAATGGGAATTGGCAACAACGGAGGTAAAAGATTTTAATACGCAGTCATTAACAGCCCATGTAAGTGATGTTATTCTCGGGTTGAGGTACAAATGTTTGGATAAGGAAGTTCACAATGAGACTGGGGTAAGGGTTTCTTGTGGTTCGGAATCTTCTATTTTGGCGTGTTCTTGCGCTTCAGACACAAATTATATTGAGACTGTTTTAAACAATAGTAAAGACAATAACGGGACCATGCAGGTTTCAAGTATTGGGATATTAACATCTTTTAACACAAATAGCACTTTGGCTAATACCAACACAAACGAGCATGGGACTACAGATTTCGATAACACTTATGGTAGTTTGTTGAATTTAAGTATACATTCTGTTTTGGATGAAACAGGTAATAATGTGTCTTTGAATAATGTAGATGAAGGACATGACACAGTTGATGTTAATTTATGTGATAGTACTGAAATTTTGTGTAATAATGATAATTTTTTTTCAATTGGGGGGAATGACACAATGGAGTACAAGATAGATGATGATAACAGTGTGGTAGAAGACATGCACCACAGTATTCGGTGTGCGGTTGACGGAAATAGTCCACGGTTGGTTCGAATCAAGCATGGTAATTGCATTAGTGTAGATTTAAGTCAAAATGGACCTATTTTGGAGGGTCATATAATCAAAAACCTAGAGACTAATATTTTGCTTCAACCAGTTATTTTGGAAAATGAAAAGCATGATTTTAAATTATATAATTATTCCAATCATGGTTTTAATTCTGGGCATGTACATATTTTCTCCAAAGGTTTCACATTCATTCCATGTAGAAAAGGTAACCTGGTAGACACCCTTATTGATTTAAAATTATTTACACGTAAAGAAAATTTAAGAGTGTATTTTAATGATGGTGGAATACATAATGAACAAAAACAATTGTCGAAACCCAGCAAATTCAATCCACCAATGCACCCTATGATAGCCATTTTTGAAAGAGCTTGTGAACTAGATATTAGGGAACATTTTAAACAATTCACCAAGCATAGCCATTTGAACTTGACACCTGATGAATATGGGTTATTGAATGAATTGAGGAAATGTAAAAACATACGTATCATGAAGCCTGATAAAGGAAGTGGTGTAGTAATTGTTGATAACGATTACGTCAATATCATGATGGCTATGCTTATGGATGAAAATTATTCAGAGACCAGTATTAACGAAATCAGTATTGCTCATCAAAAATTGGTCCTTATGTTAGAGGACATGTTATTACAGGGTGAAATAACAGAAGTGGACTTTGAGTTTATGAGTAATCCTTACCCAGTGGTTAGTGGTATTTTTAGTATACTCAAGATCCATAAAGGGCTGGATAACGTAAAATTTAGACCCATAGTTGATGGAAAGAGAAGTAAAACATGTTTTATTAGTCAATATTTAGACCACAAAATGAAACAAGGGTTGAATGAGTTTTCTTACATTACAAAAGACTCTTGGAATTTTTTGGAAAAATTAAAAGCCCTTAAAATCAATAACAACACCATTTTTGTCACCATTGATATTTGTAATTTATTCACAGTCATTCCTCATGACACAGGGTTACTTTGGTTGGAACACCAGTTGATAAAAACCGGTAAATTTGAACAAGATGAAATTAACGTGTATGTGAAACTTATGGAGGCAGTATTGAACAACAATTTCCTATTTTTTGAGGGGCATTTTTTCAAATAGATTATGGGAGTGGCAATGGGGGCCGCTTGTGCACCCATTTACGCCAACTTCATTATGTCCTACTGGGAGCAAACCTATATTTTTCACAGTGAATTTAATAAGTATATAAAATTATACACCCGATTTTTGGAAAATATTTTTATTGTATGGGAAGGAGAAATACGGGAAGCATTTATCAAACACATCAACAACACAGTTTGATTTTTAAAGTTTACACATGAAACTAATGATGACACTATTTCATACTTGGATGTGAGGATAACTAAGGAGTTACAAGGTAGGTTAAAATCTAATATTTATAGAAACCCTACTTTTTCAAATTCGTATTTGCATTATAACAGTTGGCATCCCAGACACCAAAAAAGAGCCATTATTAAGGGGCAAATGGTGCGAGCGGCCAGAATGGTTAGTGACCATCAGGACTTTGTGGAGGAATTACATTTTATGATGGGATTGTTTTTGAATAGAGGATATCCCAAGGGATTGTGTGGTGAATTATTTAATGAAATTAGGAATAAAAGAGAAATAGGAATTTATAAACCTATTCTCAGTTTTGAAAATGTAGACATTTGTGAGACTATTCTCACTACACCACACAATCTGAGTAATTTTCCATTACTTTTTATAGCTACTTACAATATGGATACTGATTGGATCACATGGATGGTTAACAAAAATTGGAATATTTTGAAAATGGATAAAAATGTGGGGGCAAAAATCGGTAGACGTCCAAAATTTGTATATAGGAAGGATTTATCTTTGAAAAACATTTTTGAGAAATCTTCTCTTGCAAAAGGTCCATCAGATAATAGGAGGATGGGTAATTTTAAATGTGGAAGATGTTCCATATGCCAATACATATTAACCACAGGTGAGAAATTTATGGTCAATAACCACCATATAACTATTTAGGGACATTTCGATTGTTATGCTCAAAATGTTGTTTACATGGCTAAATGTCAGGACTGTCCCATCTTTTATATAGGGAAAATGAGTAGATACTTTAGAGAGAGAATTAGAGAGCATAATTTAGACATTAGGCACTTAAAGCCGACTAATGCATTAGCAAGACACATTATTGGGAATAGTAGTCACTGTTTTACATTTTGTGTATTGCAAAAAGTTAAGGGTGATTTACAGGGTAGGAGGATATTGGACACACATTTGGATATATGTGAGTTGAAATGGCAAATCAGGTTGGATGCACAGAACTACCCTGGTATTAATGATTACATAACCATTAAGCCTTTGCTCAAGTTGAAACATGTATTGGGTAGAAGGTAATGGTTCATATTTTTACTTGTCATTTTTTTGCTTTTTATGATCTATTGTAAGTGTTTACACTATGTCTTTTAATATTTAGCTCTCTGATTTTTGTTTTTTATGAGTTTTAAACTGAGTCCTTAATTCATTCATTGATTAATTAGAGGGTGGAAGTTTTTTGTATAAATTCAGGATGTTTGTTTATATCATTTGTCATTCTGAAAAAGTCCATTGTGGGACAAAACCTAGGTCAATTCTCTTTATCGTTGTTGGTTAATAAATTACTTTCTGCTGTTGGAGCTTCGTTTTCATTTCATTTTATGCTTCGCATGGATATTCATCCCCTGGCAAGACTTTTGGCCAAAGAATGGGACAGACTCCAGATGCAGAATGGACTAGTGTATAGGAGATCTCCAAGTGTACTCGGCAGTGAAAAATGGCAATTGTTGCTTCCCCAGAAGTATAGAGAAGTAGTACTCCCATCATTGCATGATGAACATGGTCATCTTGGTTATGACAGAACTATGGGTCTGGTACGAGACAGATTCTACTGGCCATGCATGAAGCAAGACATTGAGGATTATTGTCGTACTTGTCTTTGTTACATTAGACAGGTTCTACTGGCCATGCATGAAGCAAGATGTTGAGGATTATTGTCGTACTTGTCTTCATTGCATTCAGAGAAAGACTCTGCCAACCAGAGCTGCCTCATTGGGTTAAATGTAAAGTAGTGGACCCATGGAACTGGTCTTTATAGATTTTCTGTGCATTGAACAGGATGAAGGTGGGATCAGTAATGTGCTGGTGGTGGCAGACCACTATACCAGATACGCTCAAGCATTTCCCACTCGCGATCAGAAAGATATTACAGTGGCAAAACTACTAGTTAAGAAGTTTTTTGTACACTATGGCCTGCCAAAAAGAATACACTCTTCATACTGTCACCTTAAATACTTCAACCATAAATCGTCAGAGTATACTGTAGTTGCTTCCCTCTAAACGCGGAGTACCACAACAATCCTTAAACCTCCATCATCTGGTAACATCACTCAGCAGTTTTCTCTCAGCCCGTCTATGGCCACTCTGCTTATACTAGATTTTATAAGGCAGTGTAGCCACTTTTTCTCTCAAGTGATAGAACAACCTGCAAGAGATATAAGTATATAAGAAACATAAAGGCAAACTTCTCACATCTGACCACTATTGGTAAGCAACATGCATCCACAATACCATGTGCATCACAACAAATGACTAGGCCTATAATTTATGCTGACGCTGTAAATAAAAATTTAGTAATGCATCCAAGAATGCACTCTAAAAGATCCCATCCTACACAAAAGGCAATACTTGTTCCTTCTCCACTCCCAAATACTGCAGCTCTACACAGATCATCATAGAGTCACCAGGAAATCGGTTCTAAGCCCTTCTGGCCCACTTAGCTGATACATAGTGAAATGTCTTCTCTACAGTTAAGCATACAGACACCACACCCTCCAGACTAGAGAAGAACTTTGTCCCTGTAAGCTGCTTGTCTAGTGTCCTGTGTCAGGATCCAGTACATCACAAGGATCCTAAAGTGCTCTAAATCAGACAAATATAACTATGATACAGCAGTGGCCCATGTGGGAATGAATGACCTGAAGCATTCCACCCAGAAAGTTATGACGGAACTTAGTATGCATGTGTTTAAAGCAGGAAATATGCTGGCTTTGAAGACTAGCACGTTTTCACCAAGAATGATGACTAGACACCAAGAGAAGATAAATTACTTTAAAAACTGACAAAGTACCTGGCATCATTCTAAAGGGATCCATAATGTGTTGGCCTGGGATGAAAAGGTTGATAGGACATCCTCTTTCACCAGGGATTGATTATACCTCTCATACAGGGACTTCTATATACCTACTAAAACCTCAGAGTGTCTTTTTAGGCAGTGTCTCCCTACTGCACATTCCAGTATAGCAAACTGTAACTCAGATTCGGACATCATGGTAGCACTACTCAGTTCTTGAAGTCAAAATCGATAGATGCCAGAACTTGGAGCCTTACTGGAACTCAAACACATTCATACTTGTGTAATTACTCACACTCAGTTTTAGCATGATAACAGCACGCTGTCTATGCCAGGGGTTAGGCCCTAACATGCCTTCAGGCCAGCTGACTGAAAAGGAGTAACAGTATTTGTCAGAAACTCTATTGTCTCCTGCCAAATGACCCAGTACCCCAATCTGGAGTTCCTAGAGTTTAAAATTGCCCACACCAAATCCTACTGTCATTTCATTGTCAGCTACAGATTCCCATCTTTGTCTCACAAGAATCATGGAAAGTATCTTATCACTATTCAGAGGTAAAATATTAAACAAAATACCTTACACATATAATATGCTCAATATTTCCTAGACTTTGTTCATAGGCAGTTACTAGGCTTGCAGTCAAGGGGACCATTAAGCTGCTTAGCCCAAACTCACACCTGCTCCCAGCACTAGCTGGTTAAGAAGCTTACTGAAGGTCACACCGTAGGCAAATGAGTGCTGTTAGAACCAAATTGTGAGCCACAGAAACTATAGTTTCATAGCTTCAACCCGCTGCACTTACTGCCAGTCTTGGTACCAATGTGGTGGAAGAAATTGTAAAATCTACCAGCTAGATGTTATAATGTTCTTGACCTGGTCTTTACTGACCTGACTACTGCCTGTATACCACCCCATATCTCCTCATCCCCTAAATCTGACCACAAATCTGTCATCTTCTTTGTCAGGTCTGGTGATAATGTCTCACCACCAACTAAAACCAGTTTTAGAGACTTTTTCAAGACACCACCTTTGGCAATTTCTTACATGTCTTCCCCACTATAGTTGTCTGCATCCTATGATCTCAATATGTTTCAGACATTTCTATACCTTATGTTGTTTTCATAAAAACGTTGACTATATTCTTGACAGTATTATAAATGTACTATGGCAAGTATTCATATTGAAAGTATGATAGGTTTCCTCTTAATGTGTGCTGTGTACCAAATAATGCATTCCACAATTTGCCATGTTTGACCTCTGATCTTCTTTACAATACTTTACTGTACTGTACACTCTAATTCTGTAATTTTGTCAACAGTTCTGTCTAAATTATTTTCTTCTTTTGAGTTTTGCAACACTCTAGCATAGCCAATATGCCATACTTGCATTCTTATCCATATTATTAAATGTGTTGGTCATTTTGGCAATGAATTTTAGTTGCTTACTTAGTTACATATTTATTTATTGATCTGTTTATTTATTTGATTGCTTATCTGCTGTTATTTTTTGTTTTTCATGTATGAACATATGTATGCATGTACTTGTCTATTTATTTGCATCTGTTTTTTCATGTATGAACATATGTATGCATGTACTTGCCTATTTATGTATATCTGCTAACCCACAATGTCTGAGTACTCTTATTTTCAACAGAGTTACAAGAAAACAAGTCTAAGTAATATGATGCTTCGCTAGGGACGGCTTGCACCTGTCACCCCTGGGCTTTCGGATATTGGCAAAGGCTCTTGCTACCCCCATAGTGCCTTTTTTAGGCAAGGCTCAAAAGACAAACCCACCTCCATAGGTATCACAAGGGATAAGAAACTAAGAGTAATGCTACTCAACGCCAGAAGTCTAAACCTCAAGATGCACGCACTCAAAACTCTCCTTAGCATGGAGAACATCGATATCTGTGCAGTAAAAGAAACCTGGTTCAAGGCTCCCGAGAGCACCCCAGCACTACCAGGTTATACCTCATACCATGCTTTTCGGGCCCAAAACTTGGACCGAACCACAAAAGGAGGGGGAGTATAAATATTCGTCAAAGATACCCACACCTCCAGGTTGGTGGCACAGCACGAAGCATCAGAGACTATCCATGTGCAACTAACTGTGGGTAAAACTGCCTTCCAGTTTATAGCCTGCTACAGACCACCCTCCCAAACACAGGAACCCCACTTGGCCTTCCTGAGAATACTGGAAAATATGAAGGTCTCTCCAAACACCATTATATTGGGCGACTTCAACTACCCAAACATAGACTGGGAGCATTACTCTAGCTCCAACACCCTAGCCCAAAGGTTCCTAGAATTTATAAACTCAAATGCTATGGAACAACTTGTTACCACTCCCACAAGAGGGGAAAACATACTGGACCTGATCATCACCAACATGGGGACACTATGCTCCAGACCAGAAGTGTATCCCTCACTGGTAAGATCAGACCATAAACTAATCTCACTGAATATTCACATCCCGACCCCACCCCCTGCCCAGAAAACCACAGTGAAAAACTTCTCTAAAGCAAATTTCACATGGCTCAAAACTGAGGCGAAATCCTTCAAAGCCCCCAGGCCTGTGGAAAATACAGCCCAGACAGCAGAATCCTTTATAAACGCATTCTATGAACACATTCAGGAATGCATGGATCATGCAATCCCAAATAAAACCAAGACCCAATCCTCCAAAGGCAGACGTCCTGTCTGGTGGACCCCAGCCATAAACAAACTATACAATAGAAGGAGGAAGCTACTACATGATAGAGCAAAATCCCAAAAAGGGAAGGCATCTCTGATCAGTATTAGCAAAAAACTACGGGCACTCATAAAATCGTCTAAGGCCAGCTTCGAGAGAAAAATTGCACAGGACACTAAGGATAATCACAAGGCTTTCTTTAGTTATGTTAGGAACCTGGGTGGGAATTCCCAGATATGCTCAGAATTAGTCCAAAATGACAAAAAATACACCGAGCCCACAGACATTGCCAACATCCTAGCTGACAGGTTCAGTGCAAACTTCTCCCCCCTCTCCCCACCAAAAGGACAAATATCTATCCCAACAGAGTGCTGCCCCCCTGACATCTCAGATGCTCAGGTAAGAGCCGCCCTCTCCAAAGCAAAAACACAGCATCAATGGGACCAGATGGTGTCCCGGGCTGCGTCCTACATGAACTCCAAGAAGAGCCAAACCCAAACATAAAACTACTGTTCAATCTTAGCCTTACTACAGGATATGTACCCAAAGAGTGGCGTACAGCAACAGTGGTCCCTCTCCACAAAGGTGGTGCCTCAACGGATCCTGGAAACTATTGCCCCATAAGCCTGACTAGCTTGGTCTGCAAAGCTATGGAAAGGATCATCATGGACCTCATAAATAAAGATATTGGGGACCTACAGACACTGGATCCTACCAAGTTTGGCTTTGTTAAGGGCAGATCCTGCCTCTTAAACCTGGTCGATTTTTTTGAAACAGTCACCAAGGCCATTGACGAGGGGAAGGTGGTCCACACAGCCTACCTGGACCTTGCAAAAGCCTTCGATACAATACCCCACTCGGGCATTATAGATAAGCTCACCAGCTTAAATATAAACCCCTATATCACTAGATGGGTTGCAAACTGGCTCAAGGACAGAACCCACATGGCTAGAATTGCTGGAGCCATGTCAGACTCCAAACCAGTTACAAGTGGCATCCCACAAGGCTCAGTCCTGGGACCTCTCTTGTTCGGTGTATATTTCTCGGTGGTACAGGCCAACACGGAAGGACTGTGGCTGACCAAGTTCGCAGATGACTGCAAACTGGGCGCCATAATCAACTCTCCAGCCGACACAAGCATCCTCCAAAAGGGCCTCATAGAAACAGACAACTGGTGCCAGAGCCATGGCCTCAAGCTAAACGCCAAAAGTGTATAGTCATCCCTTTGGCAAAACAAAGTGCCCACAAATTACCACATAGGTGGTAATCCATTAAGTACAGAAGAAGTCATTAGGGACCTGGGGACCCAAGTTGATAGCAATCTCTCATTTGACAACCACGTGGCCAAAGTGGTTAGAAAAACATTTTATATAGCCCACCTAATCATGAAGGGATTCACATCTAGATCAGGGGAGGTCATTGTACCTCTTTACTCATCCCTCATCAGGCCCATAATTGAGTACAATGCCCTTTTTGGGATGTACCTTACCAGACACCTGCAGCAACTGGAAAGACCCCAAAAGTACCTCACCAAGAGGATCAAAGGGCTCAAACAGATGCCATATGCTGCCCGGTTAAAGAAACTCCAGCTCTACTCAGTGGCATACTGCCTGCTCAGAGGCAATCTGTGCCTGACTTATAAAGCCATGTCCAACCCAGAATTAATGGACATGCTGCACCTCAGAAAATCCAAATCCCATCGAGCTACGCGCTCGAGAGACTTGAACCTCAGCACTGAAATAAATAGGACATGCTGGAGGGACAGATTCATAACCCAGAGGCTCCCTTCACTCTGGAATAAAATCCCAGTCCAGGTTAGGCAGAGTCCCACATTGACTCTCTTCAAGAGGAATCTTGATGAGTGGATGGGAGATCGTAGGTTTACCCCGGCTATCACTTCTGTGTCACTGTTAGACAGAGGCACAGTATACTAACCTCAAAAAAAGGCATAGCAAAATTAATTTAAAATGGGTGGTGAAAGCCAAACACACTCTGGCTAGGCTTATAAATGCCCTAGGGCAGATAGCCTAGTATGAACCTATGAACCTATGAACCTATGAACAAATAAACATAATCGCATAACAAAATAAGGATAGCACACAACATCACAATGCTAGTAAATAATAAATACAACATAAACTTTGATAAAGAGGCAAATCAAGAAAGAAAAAGTAAAGAATTTAAATTAACAGTTGAAAATATACAAGAGTATAATACCAAGAGAACTGCCAACTAAGCAGAGTGATTACTTGGAATAAACTATCCACAATATAGCTTAAATTCATTGTCAGATGTTATGGCTAGACAGAATGAGGCCTATTTTAGAAATATCATTTGAAGAGGCATAGTAACGATATTGGTATTTAAGGTGATGCCATAGCAGCATGTGTAGTTGTTGTTGAAATGTTTGCCTATCACTTAAAAGAACCACTCACCATTTTCTTTTGAATCTGTTAATATCAAAGTCAAAGTCAAAGTAAATGTTATTGTCGATCAGATATGCACAGCAGCGCAAGCTGAATGAAATTATGTTGCTTTGGTCCCTGTGCAAGACATAACAATGAACAGATAGTTTGAATAATAGTAAGACTAATGCAAATACAGTAATAATTAAAGTATTAACAACACAATAAATTACCACAATTGGAGGTTTACACCCTGGACCTCCTTAATGACTATTCCTCCTCTAGTATCACTTCAGTTCTGGGAAAAGCATAATATTTACCCCACTTCATATTAATGATCCCAGTGTTTTACAGAATTTCAATCTTGCAAGTTTTGGGCTGTATACAAGTGTTAGATTCCTTGTTATAAACATGTGACAGTGCTATTATCCTATTCCATTTGGAAAGGTAAATTTGAGCACATTAGCAAGCAAATCACTACTCAGAATGAAATGCACAATGCAATGATATAATCATAAATCATGATAAGAGATGCCGGGGCCACTATTTTGAATATTTTGCCTAATGCAATGGACAATTATAACTGCTTCAGATGAGCCTAAATGTAGTCCTGTAATCTAGCAATGAAATACGATGACTTAGGCTGTTTTCCACCTAAGCCAAAATGAGTCAGTAATGGCAAATTTACTTTGCTGAATTCCAGATCTTTGATGAAAAGATGATACATTATAATAGGGTATGTTATGACTTAGGGCTCACAGTGGCCTTTTGCTATAAACAAATTTATCTTTGGTGTCTTGTTTTGTGAAGTCAGGATTAATATTTAATCAATAACACATAATCATAAAAAAAATGAACCCTGATTTGAGGTCCAAAAAAAGGCTTTATCAAAGATACATTTCTGCCTGTCGAGTATATGCAAAATGGCTATTTGCTCATACCTTTCCTAAACTGGAGCAGAGGTATATGAGAGGTCCTTTCCTACAGCTCGTGACTATTAAAATAAAAAAAAAATTATCAGGTTACACAAAGAGATGTGGTTTATCAGAATAACAGCTCTATATTAACTTGTTTTACACAGTTCCAGCAAATAACTGTTCTTGCTCCTTAGCATGGTTCCAAACACAAAACCTTTAGCATCCTGTCATTTATGCAACCATGATTTGTGATTGTGACTGCTTAAATCATTGCTGATAGTGATTTTAGAGACCAGACAACACATCGATTATAGTTTGTGCCTAGGGAAACTGACCCTTTCAATGAAACCCTTGCTATGGGTATACATTATTCCTTGCATTTATTAAGCTGGGTGTTTGAATTGCCTGACTGATATTAATGAACAACAATATAGTTTCTAGTGACATATTGTGATTGCAAAGTGTATCAGCTATAATCATCATAATACAGAGGATTATGATTGGGTCTCTGAATATAAAATAAAATCTGTTGTGTTTGAGACTTAGCTGACAAAATATTTCTTTCAAGAGCTGATCAAAACAAACTTGTACAGGTGAACTTTGTCATCCACATTTAAAATACATAAGTACTTAATTATAATTGGAGATCCAGTCATTATTCTTTGTAGAACATGGACCATCTGCTGCTTCCATAACAGCTCACAAAAAAGTGCAGGCCCACACTCAGTGGCTAGAAGCTAGGTGTACCTCTGGCAGTCTAAGAGATTTAAAAGCTTCAGTCTGTTTTTTTTTTTTTTTTTTGCGGGGGGTACATAAATATGTGTTAACTTTCAAAACTGTTTTATCTTCTTGCTGCCATTCTGTGGTGGCATCTGAGCATGCTCTATCAAAAGGCAAATCCAAAGCAGTTTTGAAAGTTTTCCATACCAAAATTTGTTGCGTACTTCTTTGATGTCAGATTATTCTTTTGCCTGATCTCTGAGCATAACTAATAAGCTTTCTGTACTAATAAAACTTCAAAGGTGCCAATATGAGCAAGTAGCTACACCATGAGCACAACACATGAAACAAAATGCTCACAAAGAGTATATTACTCCAGTCTCTTTATTGTTAAGTGCTTTCTTCTCCAGTATACATCTCGGGGACTTCCTCAGAACAAGAAACAGAAGAAATTACATTGCTCCAAGTCAACACCCTTTATATGCAATAAAACAATCAATCAATTAATCAATTATTCTTCCACAATTTTGAAGACATAGACACTAAAACACTAAAAACCTTTGTACTTTAACTATAACCACAAAAAACTTTAGAAAATGTTAAATTTTACATTATTAAAAATAATATATTATACAAAATACAATAAAAATTCAGATGTTTAAAGCTCTTTTTCTTAGAACAGGAACCAGGGAAATATGGTCGTTTAACCCTGGTTCAACAGTGACATTTAATTTAATAATCCAATAAACTCTCTAATGTCAACCTGAAGCTCCCACCAACCACCTCTAAAATTCCGTGGGGCAACTTCTAAAATGCCAAACTTAAATCTTGTATCTCCGTCACATGTTAGAATGTGCCTATACAATGCATTATTTACATTCCCCTTATTAATGGCATAAAGGTGTTCATATATTCTGGTCTTAAAATTCCTTTCCATTTTGCCAATATAGTAATATGAACATGTTTGGCAAACTGAAATATATATAACACCTCACATGTTACAATTACCCTTATGTAGAGGAATGCCGCTACCATGCCCAGCTATCAAGGCCACGTCACTATCTAAGATGTAGGGGCATTGATTGCAACCACCACATTTAGTAGTTCCTTTGATGAACATAGTCTTGTTAAGGAAAGTGCGCTCTGTCAAATGTTTAAAATTCCTCCCAGCTTTGTATATAAAGCCTGGTGTCTCATCAAGTGTGTGAAAAATATCGAAGTTTCCTTTGAATATATACTAATTCTTCGTTATAA
Source organism: Protopterus annectens (assembly GCF_019279795.1). NCBI lineage: Eukaryota > Metazoa > Chordata > Ceratodontiformes > Protopteridae > Protopterus > Protopterus annectens. The sequence continues at coordinate 695,571,132 of NC_056731.1, read as the reverse complement.
TGTCCCTCGATGCACGTTCACCTGAACCATAAGGGATGACCATATTAGTGTCAAAATTGACCCTATCAGTATGTTGACTACCCATTTTTTGAATGGTCACACCACTTCCCAGTAAGGGCTTATTTTTTGAACCCCATCCTTCCATCATTCCTTTTGCTACTTCATCAAGAAGTCCTTTTGGGTATCCCCTTACCCTAAACATTTCTGTTATGTTGGAAACTTCTTCCAAGAAGGTGTCATATGTAGAACACATTCTCCCAGCCCTTACCAATTGCCCGTTATAGATGTTTCTCTTCATATAAAAGGGGTGACTACTCTGAAAATCAAGGTAGCTGTTGGAGAAAGTGTCTTTCCGAATTATTCTAAAGGCAAATTTTTTATTGGATGTGTCCTTAGAAATAATCACATCCAAATACTCTATTTTCTCACTTGAATGTTTGGCTGTAAATTTAAAAAATACACATATCTGATTGATGTGGTCCGAAAACCCATCAAGATTCACATTCAAATCATTCCATAAAATAAACACATCATCCAAAAAGCAGTAATAGGTACACCAGAAAGGTTTAAAAGCACTTGTGAAGATCTATTTCTTTTCCCATGCATATAAAACCAAATTGGCATAAATGGGGGCACATGTTGCCCCCATTGCTACCCCTTGTGTTTGCCTATAGTATTCGCCCTCAGATGTAAAATAGTTGTTGGACAGAATGTGGTCCATAACAGCCATCATAAAATTCAACATAGTATCAGAAAATGTAATGAGTTCTCTAACTGCTTCATAGAATAAACACAAACCTTCCTTATGGGGGATGGAAGTGAATAAATCCACTATGTCAACAGTGGAAAAATAACGCTATCATTGTACCAAGACTCATTAAATTTAGACAGGAAGTCCCAAGAGTCCTTTAGCAAATAGTCCACTAAACCAATAGTGTCCATTAGAATTCTATCTACAAATGTACAAAGGGTATATGTGGAACTATTCTGTGCTGAAATAATGACCCTAAATGGGGGATCATCTATGCACTTATGTACTTTTGGGATGCCAAAGGCTGTTGGGATAAGTGGATGTTCAGAAGTCAGGAAATTAAATAAATCCTCTGAAATGGCTTTTTGTAACAGAGAATCTTCTAAAAATAATTGGATTTTTCTATGTGCTAACATGACTTAGTTCCTAGATGCATCTTGATATTTTTCATTGTCAGCAAAAATCATTGTAAGATTATTAATATAATCAATACCGTTAAACAAAACAACCCCCCCACCCTTATCAGGTTTCATAATTCTTAGCTCTTTATTTGTTCTAAATTGTTTAAGTAAAATGTATTCTTCAATACTCAAATTAAAATGTTTTTCAAGCCTAAAATATTTAAACTCGTTCTGGATATCTACTTCACAAGATTTTTCAAAAGGTAGAATAAGGGGGTGCAGTGGTTGATTAAAACATCTTTTCTTTTTCAATTTAAGTTTGTCTTCCTTTCCAGGGAGATCCAAATCCAAAGCAGTTTTGAAAGTTTTCCATACCAAAACTTGTTGCGTACTTCTTTGATGTCAGAGGTACATAACAAGATTATTCCTTTGTCTGATCTCTGAGCATAACTAACACGCTTTCTATACTACACAGGTGAGTTCAACAAGGTCTCCAATCATAAATTAGCTTTTATATGTTTCAGACATTGATGTCAAGAAATTCACCTTAAAAGCAGATTGAAATGAAGCTTGAGAGGTGAATCTTGACAACCATGTGTTTGAGATCATATAGAAAATAACTTGAGGCTAGAGAGCTGCTCTGATGTAATAATTTACAGAAAAAAGTTGAGGAGCACGAAATGTTTTACAATTTTGAAAGCTTTAATGCACTTAGAGATGCCATGTAGACATTGGCCAGAGTGTCCCTTTGATGAACAAATGGTTGTTAGACACTTCACTCTGATAAACCATCTTTGCGTATGAGTGCCAGTGAAGTATATTACAGTATTTCAGTTTATAAAAATGTTCCAGTTGCTATTGTTTAGTGACCACTGTTATGTTATAATATGAGATTAGAACTTAGTACTGAAAGCTGTCTACTTTTGTTAAGCATGTTTCTTATGTCAGAAAGGCACTTAATGCCATATGAGCATAATAACAGTGCTCCGTGTACTACCTAGTTTTGTGACTATTTAAATGCAGTTGCTGAGATTCAGAAAAGGAAGCTGCCAGTGGTAAGCTCTAAGATGGACATAAAACTGCTTGTTGTAGCCCTTTTTGATTCGCAAACATGCCCACAGTAATGATTTTACATGGTCTGTAGAATAGCCTCAGTAGGCTATTTCTATGCCAAGTAAAATGCTAATGAGGTGTTCCGTGGAGCAACCTATGCTATTTATTCATCTGCTTAGGGTAGCTATGCAGCCAAAATATTTAAAGTATTGTTTGGATGCATAAATTAGCTGTCAATGATCATGGACATGCACCCCCCCCCCCGTTGTAATTAGTGGAAGACACTACATCAAAGGCAAGATGAGGTGTATATCTGCAGAGAGGCAGTGGTGAAGTGGTGTGCGAGTGTGCTCATGTGTTTGGTAGGATGCATGTGCATGTACATTGTGGTAGAAGTGGTCTTGGGTTAGTGTATTTGTAAGTGTGTGAGTGTGTCTGTGTGTGTATGGTGGGGGTCTGATCATGTCCTGGAATCACGCTTTCACCTTTTGCATAAACTGCCCCTTTTGGCTGCAGCATTTTACAAGAGTGCAAGAAAAGTTCTCTGAATCCCAACTAGTGTTATTACTGTCAGTGTCATTTCAGTGCCTAAAGCTCATTAACAATCAGACACTTTGACTTCACATGGCCATTGTATAGTCCCAAATTTATATTTTTATGTGCTTTCTTCATTTTTAGAAATATTTAGTAAAATGTAAAATACATGAGACTTACATATTTCTGTAGGCTTAAAGTGATAGTATTTTCTTAACACACTTGATTCCGAAAATTCCAGTATTTTATTATCAGCATGCAAATCAATCAAGGCTTATAACCTTGATGACAAATTTCATTGTGTCATCACAAGTTCTTCCTAAGTATTTTACTTTATTCATTTCACTGTAAAAAAAAGTATCAGCTGTTTTAACTGGGGCAAATGCATCTTGTTGTGAGACAGATATAAGCTGTCAGCCGAAGAGGAATTGACAGAACCAGTAAGGGACACTTGAGGGCATGTTTAATTTCAAGCTGTGTCATCACATAATAGATAATCCACGGTGGTCTTATTCAGTGGCAGAGTCTATATGACAACAAATTAATGGTAGACTGTATAATGTTTCACAGTCTCCTCATCCATTATTTGCCCATTTTTATAATATAGAGTATTTCTAAGTCAAGCAAGGGAGACATAATATAACACAGACTAAAATGCTGAATGCATTATGGTTTATTTTTTCTACGAAACATAATAAACTATAAGTAATAACTCCAGAGGATCATGTATAAATATTACCAGAAGGACTCTCAGCCAAAGGAAATGAGAATGGTGAGACATCTAATGTACACACAATAACTTAATTTTCTTCATTAGATTTTCTGGCTTTAGATTTTATTATAAACAGAGCATTTCATCACTTTAAACAAAAAAGACTTGTTTATTAGCTTCTTATGAAAAAGTATCTACAGATCATATTACAGGTCCACACATACTGCAGATGACCTGATTTTTAAAAGGTACACAGTTCAAAAGTTATTTCAAGTAACAGTCAGACAATTAAAGAATGCACTTAAGAAAATATATGAAAGATAATAATTAAAAGTGATTTGCCACTGTTTCTATATACATCATGGCATTTGATCAGTCAAGTGCCACAATGTTTTTTCAGCTTACACTTCTTTACTTTTTTGGGTCATTTTTAATAAAAAAGTAAAGCTTTGCAAATAGATTTGTTAAACTATAGCCCCTAAAACTTTAGCTTTTCCAGTTGTAATGTTACCATAGAGTAATTTGAGCAATACCCATATACTTTAATGGGGTGCCTTAGTGTATGTGCAGCTGTGCACCTATTAAAGTCTATGGACGCAACAGAAGCTTTTCCAATGCCTACGTCACTGACGTTAAGCTTCCTTGTTTTTCTTCAGTGAAGTCAGTGCAAAGAAAATGCTAATTTTATAATTAATTTTAAAAAAGAAAGCAAAGACCAAAACATTTCCTGATGAATGAAAGTTCTGTTAGGGAGTTTATGCACTGCATGCTGTATTCCAAATTATGTTCCAAAACATAGGACAATCACTTTAAATAATCATTTTATTTTTGTCAAATGGGTGACAGGCAAGATATACTGTGAAATATACATTCAATGTTATCCCAATATATCAATATCCGTTCTTCTCTTATTGTTTTTTGTCCTTTCTTTGGAGTAACTTACTACCATTTCTCTGGCAGCTAGATTTGCAGACCCAAAAGAAATATTCTATTTGCATATGACTACAGAGTGCCTTGAAGGAGGCATGTGTTATTTTTCTGTCCATTTATCAGTGTGCTAGGGTTGATTTATGTGATGAACTCAAGTCATTCTGTTGCATTCCTTATTTATTAGACTCACAGCAATTATGCTTAAGCACAGTTGCTTATTTTCCAAATTTCATTTTGTCTCTCCCTTATTTGTTGTCATAGTAGTGCACATAGAATGACCTACTGCAATATGATACTTTGCATGGCGTATGCCAAATGCATGATTTAGTAATTAACTGGATTAAAAACAAAGCATGTCCTTGTAAGTACATTAATTTTTGTTAATTTTTATTTTTTAGTCCACAAACTTCAGACAAACAACAACTTCTGGAAGCTACAGGACTTACAGTAAGGTCATCAAAGTAAAGTAGTAACATTTATACTACATAGTCCAAACCATGGTTCTAATAATGTATTAACAATTAACAGGAGAGGAAATGTCTGAGTGTTATCCAGAGACTGAACCCAAGACCCAGGATTATAATGCAGTTTCCAATACCACTGCACCAACAAACAAGAAAGAGCCTCTTGCTACCTGTTTTCCATAAGGGTATTTTTTTTTTCTTTCTTTCAGCTTGGAAAACCCAATGAACTTGATTTTAAACATACAAGCATCCAAAGCAGTCCAAACCGTGACATTCCAAAAAATGGGTTTGTCGATAGCAAGTGGCCATATTGAACATAACTGATACTGCCAGTGAATGAGTAGTTTGCTGAAGGTACTCATTTATGTTTAGCTAATGTTACCAGCTGAAAACATAAAGTAAAGGATATCGTACACAGATTGTACCCCACCCTTTTTAAAAGACATTACCAGTTCTAAGTCTTATATAATGTTAAGTGAATCCATGCCAATGAAACTGATTTTCGGATTAGCAGAAGAGTTCACATTTGTTTCAGTTGTTGACTTTTTTCAACCCTAAGAGTGACATAGAAATGTTGATAAAGCAAATGTATACCCAAGGCAAGGATTAGTTCGACAGTAAAATGCATCAGTGTTCAGTTTTAAAAACAATATCCTTGTCTTAGCAGCTTTAGCAATAGTTCAGTGGTTTAGGCCAATAATGGACAGCAGCAGGAGCAAGGACAAATGGATCTATATTAATTCATCGAAGGTTCAATTCAGCGAACCTTTCTTCATCGAACCCTAACCACTGAATGTTCATTTGAAAAACAATTCTCATTGAACAACAATTTAAACAGGGGAACTAAGCACTTGACCAAAACAACACTAGAAGAGACACCACAGTATGAAAAACCCTCCAAAGTGGGGGCTTCGCCCACCACACCCACCCTAACTATATATATATATATATATATATATATATATATATATATATATATATACCAAACTCCGAGATTGCACTTCAGTGGGAAAAAGGGAAAATTTGTGCTCCTGGCCAACTGCTTCCTTTCCCTACATACATGTTTCACGGATATGAACGTTTGCTGAAATGAACATTTGATGGTTAGAGCTCAATGAAGAAAGGTTCGCCGAAGTGAACCTTCAATGAATTAATATAGACCCAGGAAAACATAGCAAATTAAGAACAATAGTACATTACTGTAAAAAAATGAGCATATTAAAAAATCCATGTGTGAACACTGGAGTAAGTGCAGAACAAAGGGACACAGTCAAAATCTTTGACATTTATATTCTATATCAATTCAGCATGAAATTTAAAGGCCTTTATTTTAACTTGTAAAAAAATGTATACTTTGGTAACAGCAGGACAAGACAAAATGGAAGATTTATAAGAATCCAGAACACTATCCAAAATATATTTGACTTCTGTGGGTAGAAAAAAAAATTATGTCAACATGGTTATCTTTGATTTAAACTAAGCAGTATATATTTTTTGCAGTAAATATATATTCTATAAGAAAGGAATGGTGACATTCTTAAAAATGGAAGAATTCAGTATGTTGGAATTATAAAGAAAGCAGATAATTTATGCAGATTATTTTTTATCTCTTGCATGATAACTAAATGGCTAGTGTTTGTATATGAGCATTTGCCAGCTATATCACAATACAAATTGCTATGCTGTTGTTTTGAAAATCCTTCCCTTTAAAATGGGCTTCATCCTTTATTACCTTCTAATAGTTGTATTACTCATACCATAATTTAAAATGTCTTGGTCTGGAACTTTTGGTTCTCTCTTGGACAAGAATTGATTTCTTACAAAGTTGCAACAGAGTTTAGTGTTTAGGATGGCTGCCATCTTGGTTCTTCCTAATTATACTGACCTAGAGTGCCTCTCAGAGATGTTTGCTTTAAGGTTTAATGCCAAGTTGATCAGACTAAACAGCAACCGTAAGGGCACAATCTACATAAATATCTACTGTACTCACATGAGCAGCCCGTTTCTATGGAAAACTCAGAATGTCATAATTGGGAAAGGGGGCAGAGACTTGTAACAGGAATTACTCATGGGCTTTTCTACAGCATAAAAGTCCTGTTGGAAGAAAACATTTTCTAATGGATTTAGAGCAATGTCAGAAAAAAGTATGTCAGGGAGAGTTAATGACTGTTCTATCCTATGGTTTTGTTTCTTTGAACATTTGGTATAGTTAGTTTTGCTCACAGTAGTAGAATTATGAGTCATGTGAGCGGACTTCCAGTACACTTTCATGCAGTCTGAAAGTAAAGCTGATGGAATTGTCAGCACAGATCTTGTTTGATTCTTATTCTTCCATATTGCAACTGTAAAATGTTATGTGTTGTCAAAAATGAACCAGGCCAAACTTGGTTCATCTTTCACTGGTGCAGTGCCAACCTGAAGAAGATCTAATTCTAAATGGCAGATGGTCAGAGGACTGGATATTGTGGATGCAGATGTGCAATTAATTCCTCACTGAGATTGTAACTTCAACATCTCAGAAAGCTGAGAAGGTTCAGTGTGATGCATTTTTGCATGTCACAGATACCCCTATAGTATAGAAGAATCACAGTAATGAGATAAACTTTCAGTATTACTGTGATCTGAGTAAAGAAATGAAATAGGCCTTCTATTGTTTTTTGGTCAGAAGAGCACAATGTTCAATGGAAAGTACCGATTCATATTTTACTGGACATAAAGAAAAACTGAGTCAAGGACTATGTTGTTGTTATTGTTTGTCTTTCGGCTTTTCCCGGTTAGGAGTCACCACAGTGGAACTCCCGTCCGCTAATGATTGGCAGTTGGTTTTTATGGTGTCGAGTTGCCAGCCCGATGCCCAACCTTCAATAATGCTTATTTGTTAACCAGGTAGAACAACTGGACAAAATAATTTTTTTTTCAAGGGCAACCTGGAATTGAATTCTGGTTAAATAAATTGTTTAGTGTCACACAGCAGGAAACTGAGGGCTGAGGGAATCAAACCCTGTATTGAAGTAACTATTCCTCACAGCTTTAACCCTCTGCACCAACTCACACAAGCTTTTAAAGGTGTCTAAATAAGAAGAAAATAAATAGAATTAGATAAAAATCATCCAAGAGTCATAACAGACATGAAAAGCACATCGAACTACCATTTATAAAGTCTGTATGAGATGTATTAAAAATATAACAGCAAATGTCCTGAACTGAATTCACTGTCCAGGAGTTATTTTGATTGCTGTAAAATGATTTAAATGATCTGCAAATAAAGTATGCTAGAAAAATCCATGTAGATGTTTTATCTTGTGCTTAGAAGGTGCTGAAAGAGTAGATACTGATCAAAACTATGGCAAGAGTATTTACAGCAAAACAATTTGTCAGAAATCTGGGAAGCATGTAGAGTTTAAACTTGACACAAGTGCAGAACATAATATAGCCAGTTCAAATGTTAGAAGTACTGAGAATTTGTGGGTAAGCTGCTTATTTATTCATTTTATCAGGTGCCTCCACTGGGTAAGAACATGACGTACATGTGGGTATATGAATATGAAACACACGATTCAGAGATATAAAATAGGAAGTCTTTCTATATTGACTAGTTTGAAGTGTCAGAAGCTTGGCATGGTGAAAAGAATGCATAGTATAAACAGATGGTATTTCTTTCTAGATTATGAAGACCTGGACTACTTGCCACAAGTTCCTTAGGCTCTATATCACATAGTCAAAGTCTTATAACTTCGAACACGTAATGTCTGAACCATTATGTTCGAAGTTACAAAACTTTGACTATGGATTAAAAAAAAAAAAAAAAAACAACAGAAAACAACCTAAACTGTTTTAAGAAGGGGGCAAGCCCCCCTGCACCCCCCACACCCTCACCACCTAAATATACCAACTCCGAGATCACACCCTGTTGAACAAAACGGAAACCTCCGCTTATGGAGATTTCCATTGAAATGCTCAAACTTTTACAAATTTGAACGTATGGTCTCGACCATATGATGTTCAAACTTGCAAAAGTTCGACTACATGACAAGAACCCATTCCTTATATTCAAAAAGATCCTGATATTTCATTTAAGGAAGATAATCACTGAAAATAAGGCTTACTTATAAATTAGGTAACTCCATTTACCCATATTGAACACTTTGGTTGTCAACGTCACAGTGGTGGTAAGCTGAGTAAGCTGAGTAAGGCATATCGGATTTGCCCCAGCCACAACAGTAGTGTCCCATCTCTTTGGTATACCTATCACGGGGAAAACCCCTGAGGGTCTCCTCACAAGGTAATCAAACCATCTCAACTGACTCTTCTGAAAATGTTTTCTGCACTCCATAATGTTCTGGATTATTGAGATTCTCAGTCTGTTATAGACAATTACCCCAGTGACCAGCTAAATGTACTTTTTTCTGCCTTTTGAATATACAGTCTCAGTTTCAGTCAATACAAATCACATAATCACAGTCAATGATGGAGACACTGATTGACAGGTAAAGTGAAGCCATTTTCCTATGACTTAGTCCTATGTTCAACAAGACCGTCTCATGCAATGCCTAGGTGCATCTATTATTGCACCCACCTAATGCACAACCTCCTAATTCCCTCTACCTTCATTCATTAAAGAAATACATACATGTCTCCATATGAGGTATATGTTTCCTCACACCACATCCAGTGGTCAGGCTCCATTTTCTGGAAGAGAAACATGATACATAATGTGTCATTGCTGATTTTAATCCCAGATGCCTCAGCTACAGTCGTGTCCACTAGTGATCACAATCTCTTGAGGCTAAGATATATGACCAACAGATGCACAAATTGGATGCACTGTCACTGTGTCCTGATAACCTGCCCATAAATAATACAGGATACTATATAATACACATCATTGTCAGACTCCATCACCCACCTTTACCTGTCTTGTAAATATGTGGAGGGGGGCTATTGCCTAGGCTGTTCTCTGTGTGATTAGAATTTGCTGACCTAAAGTGGGGACATGGTCAAGGGGTAGATGGAGCACTTTCAGGAACCTCCAAGAATGTATCATCAAAAGCAAATTGTAGAACTGTCTCCATTCAGTTAGAAGAGATTACTATGGCAAGAATGTGTGAGAAGATAATAGATGGCCATAAATACAAAGTTTCTCGACATTTATAGGAGTTTGTAGCTATGGCCTTTCAGACAGTTGACTAGTACAGTATATCTCAATTGGCAATTGAGGAAGAGTTTCCTGTTATCAAAAAGGTGATACAAAGTGGTGTTCATTTATGAAGTTATCTTACCTTTCAACTTTTGAAGGGGAGAGCATGCAATGGTGTTGGAAAGGACACTTTATTGAATGCTTGAGCATTTCAGGAGAAATGTTTGTTCCATACTGGTCATGGATAAGTAGATCAACTCTTTATTCCTAGTCATATATTGCAGAAAATATGTGAATCTGTCATTACTGGCCACATAAGTTTCATGGACATAGACCATGATAGGGTATTTATAACTTTACCCTAAAAATGTTTGGTGGGAAGTGATTCAACAGTTTTTGCTCCCAGCTTTACTGCTGTCTACCATTTGATCTCTGTATTTAAGAGAGAGAGAGTTGTATCTATATTATCAGGTGTATATTTTGGAAGATCATAAGTAAGGCTAAGACATAGTGCTAAATTAGTTAAGAAAACAAGTGCCGTCCATGAACAGAAAGCCAGGAGTTCAAGTTATGCTGTGTAATAATTATCACAATAATAATCATAAAGAAATTATATTATATTATTTATTTCCAGGCAGACAATAATCAAAACACAGACTTATTTCAGCATCAACATAATATATAATGTATCTACCCTAATCACAATTCAAATGTTGGAAATCACAGATAAGCTGTATAGCACATATTATGCACTTGTATCAGTATCAGACATATGAAGACTGATGCAGGCTAGTAGCAATCCATAGTCCTGGTTTGCATTCTATTGCAGTGTCCTGAAATATGAGAGTAAAATGAGGTTGTGATTATATTAATGTTTATGCAAGACAAATGTACTCATCATTCACAGCTCTTCATAGAAGAAGTTATGCAACCATGTGATCCTGACAATAAAAGGACAAAGTATACCAAAATGCCAACATTACAAACAACTATAATGCTCACGCTTGTAGCAGCTGTCAAACAGGAGCATGCTGTAATCCTCGGTGTCATTGTTTCCAACTGGAATATGAGGTGCAAATCAGCACCAGTGCAAATGGTACCATCAGTGGCTGTCCTATCATAATTTCACTAATCAAGAGATTACTGCTGTGTTTAGAGTTGACTAAGAGATTGCATGGTTCTTAGATGACCTATGGTTCTCACACAAAGAATAGGTAGAAATGAGGGGCCATGCCATACCACCTGTGCAGATCAATGTATGTATAGCTGTTTCCATACTAGTCTCAGGGACCTTCAGAGACCATCTAAGGACATGCTGGGCATTTTGCAGGCCTCCATTTATAGAATAATGGATTACCTGAATATAATGATTCCACATGTGGAGTACCATATATGTTTCACCAGCTTACAACACGTGAGGATTAACTCACCGTATGCCTCTTATGATTTTGCCAACCTCCTTATGTTACTAGGTGCTATGGATTGCACACATGTATCAATAAAACATCCAGCTAGCACACAGTCACAATTCTTTATGAGCAGAAATGCATATCATTCCATGAACTGGCAGGTAGTGTGTGACACACATGGGATCATAATCAAAATGCATGCACATCACCAAGCCAGTTTGCAAATTTACATATCTAGCATGTAACACAGCTCTGTTTTCACTTTCTGCATACCTAGATTCAACATGTCCATCTAGTTGGCAACTGCCTGCACAGAGGGCAAGTGCAATGTCTATGGCTACACATCTAGTGCAGCCATATGTAGTAACCCCCAGCATTCATACTCAATTGCAGATTTCTGCAGATACCTACTGGAGCTGGGAGTTATGGCACTCCTATGGGAACCAGAGATCATGGTTGATCACCACTGTAGCAATGCACATACACAACCCAACAGTATCAAAGAGCTTATGTTTGGTATAGACAATGCTTACTTCTGCTGCTCTGATCTACAGAATGTTCTTAGCATGTTGCAATATGCTGGTGACAAGACTGGTTGGGAAGCCTCAAGAGTCTGGTACAGTAGGGCCATTTTCATCTCAGGTCAGCAGGTAAAGCACATCAGCCCCATTATCCGTTGAGAATGTGGTGGAAAATCAGCAATGAGCACCTGTACAACCAATCCAACAAAAGCAGCATGGAGAACAAACAGCAACACAGGGACTTAACAGTATGACTCTGAGTTAGCTGGTCACAAGAAGTATGTCCACCTTTGACAAAGTAAATAAAAGTGTATTAGTCATGTTTGGAAGCATGTTTGTTTTATGATGAATATCGTTTTCCTGCTTTAACCTCATGATACATTTTCAAGTGATTTTTTTTGCAAAAAATAAATATTAAAGGGTGTTGTTTGACTTTTTAGTTTTATTGTTTATTCAGTTTTTCTCTGTAACCGCACCCACCCAAAGATGTTATATTAGGTAGTGGGCAAACATTTACATATAAATTCAAAGCATTATGGGTAATTAAAATAAAATACTGTTTTAGAGAATCTGTATCTTATTTACAGTGTGGTTTCACTACTGAATAATAATAAGTACATTTACAATGTGAGTTACTCCATATGCAAGAACTATTTGAGAACTTTCTAGGTAGAAAAAACTACTTCTTTTGTATTTGACATAGAAAAATAGCAGTTTAAACAACTTTAGTCTTTTATTATGTCCAAGAGAAAGTTTTGCATTGATAAAGAGTTTTGTGACTTGAAATTTATGCTGTGTTTATTATTTTACTCACTGAAGTAGTGTTTGGCATTGAGCTCCTGTTGTTTTTTTCTAGGATATCTTTGTTGCTTTGTCTTCAAGAGCTCTTTGGACACCAGGACCGGTTGGTTTTCTGTGTTTCTTTTATTATGTCATGGCATGGATTTTCAGCTCTGAGAATTTTTTTCAGAATGACCATCCTTTCCAACAAAATAACTTGCAAAAGCAACATACTTTTTACTTCAAAAACTATATAATCCAGCATTGCATATAATAAGAAAGTTATACCTAACACCAAAGGTCTGTTATTTAACATGTGCTTTAGAACATGACCAAAACACTTAAAAGAACAAAGTAAGTGAATAATATGCTCAAAACAGACTACAAAAGAACAACCAGTCCTAGTTTATATATGTCAAAAAAAGAATGAAAAAGGAAAGAGATGGCAGCTACAAAGTCTAAACTCAAACCCAAGGCCAAGGAACAGCTTAACAGCAGTATGATGACTGCAGGGCAGAGGGTGTCTTGCATGAAATAGAAATGAAAGACATAGGAGAAAAGATTGATAGGCTGTACATGGAAGAAATAATTAATGCATACTTGGAGAAAACAGAAAAAACGGTTGAGGAGATGGAAACCACACCGAATGACTATTCCAGCAATCTTACAAAGGAAAAGGGAGATGAAAAGGAAGCACAAATGGTTAACAGAGTTACACATGGCAACAGAGGATGTGGAGGCAATAAATCCAAGAAATTCAATACAGAGACAGACATAAAAACTTAGATTTTTAAATCTCCTGCAAGACTCAAGGGAAAGTAATTTTATGATAGAACAATTGACTAAATGGTTAAGTCTTCTAAATAAACAAATTCTTATTGATAGGGCACACAGAGTATAGTCAGCAGCCCAACCTGGCTAATGTTTTTTCATGCCCAATAGTGCTTAAAATCCAAAACCTCCAGCTAAAGGAGCAGATTTTATTGCTTCCTTTGAAGAAAGGAAAATGTTATTTATGGGACAACAGCAACATGTCTTTGAGGACTATGAATTTTCCTTGGGGACTAGATTGAGGAGGAGTCAATTTACTCCATCTTTTAAACAATACAGGTAATTAAAACTGTACTTTAAGATGATCTGTCCTGCAGATTTGAAGATACTTTTCAAGCATGAGTTAAAAACTTTTCTATATCCTGAGGAAGTTATACAGCACAAGCTAGGCAAACAAGGCAATTCAAAAATGGCCTCAGTGAGAGATACATTAAGGGTATAAGAAGATAGAGAGGGGAGAGTCATAGGAAGAAGAGCCATTCAATAATATGACAATCTGGGATTAAATGTAGAATTAAGAGATTAAAATTAAACAGAGAAATGCCTTTATAAGGAAGCAGGGGGCACATGTCAATATGAGTCAATACTAATAATTTACTCTGAAACTGAGCAACAGGTCAAAGTTATGTTGAATGAAGAAATGGAAAATGGAAGGTGTTTGGTGTAGAGTTTGCATGTTTTCCAACTGCTTTTGAATGAAATCAGACAGAAGACCACAGTAAATTTGAAAGTGTACTCCTGAATACAGTGCATGGGGAGGAGGAAAGGAGGAGAAAGGAGGAGAAAAGGAAGGATAATATGAATAAACAAAGGGAAAAAGAGATAAGGAGTGGGAGGAACATAACAACCAGTGGTGATGAATACAATAATATGGAATGTGAAAGGCCAAGTAGAGAAAAACAACAAAAGACAAATATTAACAAATATATACAATAAAAACTTCATTGGCTATAAGAAAAATACTCATCAGATGATGAACTGATAATTAAGCTTTTGGTCTTTATAGATAACAGAACTTCTTCAGAATACAAATCCAATGAGCTGTAGAGATACAAGCCATGTGAGGATAGTAGTATATGTACAGTAACCAATAAGCAGTGTGTATCATTTTAAATATCAGCAATGAACTAAGGCAATGCATGAATATCCAGATATATGCAAAAAAGTGTGATGCATATTCATTAGTCTAACCATCTAAGTGCGAACATAATATTGATGCTTTCATTCAAACCTGGAGCAGTTTCAGAATTCAAGTGCAACTGCCATTTAAGATCTCTTAATTCTAGAAACAAGTCAGTGTTCCCAAAGAAAGCATCTACCTGTTCTAAAACAATGAAATGAAACTTTTCAAAATTGAGGCAAACTGAGCTGTGTTTGGCAAGTACATTATTAGGGCTGTGGGCTCTAATAGCTCCCAAATGTTCTTTTATGTGGTCAGAAAGTCTACATGAAGTTTTCCCTACATAAAAACTATTACATGAAGTGCATATGCCATATATATATTACATTTTTATTAGATTAACATATATTAACCAAGGTAGCTACACAATAGTGATACTACAAGAGACACAACTGAATCAGGAGGAAAGTGAAAAAATGGTAAATCAGTTCATGAGGGGATATTTTGTGTAAGTGATAAAATGTTGTAAAAGGGGAATATTCCCAAAAATTAGAAAAGGGGACCAAACCTGACACAGAGACAAGTAATACAGATGTTAAGAAAAGTATTAGAGTCTAAGGGGCTACGTGGAAGGCAAAATATATTTCCACTTACAGAGGACAACATGCTAAGGCAACAGATACAGGAAGCAGTTGAATTTCATTGAGAATTTTAACAGTGGAGTATAGTGACAGAAAGAGTGAATGTCAGTGGGGAACCCACAGCAACACCTAAAGGAAAGGTTTTAAAACAACTGCTTATGACTGGAGTGATTAGGGGTTGAATATTCAAAGAAAAAAGGAGTGTATGTTTAATTCTGGAAAGCATGTAAATTGGTAATGCCTCGACTTTATTCATCTATCAGTGTGAATTTTTTTAAGATTACTCTACACACACCCCAGGTTACTGTCAGAGTATATACCAGTGGAATGTGAAAATGACGAAGGGGTTGGTGGAAAAATCCACATTAAAAATGTAACAAAAATTACAGATAAGGTAAGGTACACAAGAATGATGGGGACAGGAAGTAGAAGTATGCTAAGAAATCAAAGTAAAGCCAGACAAGATCTTGATGGAAATGGAAAGCAATAATAGGTGGGAAACAAGATGGCTGCAAAGTCATAAGATGACACAACCTAAAGAATTACAGCAAAAAAGAAATACATTAAATTAATCTGACAGGGTAGAATTAGTAGAGTTTGAAGAAAAATGGAAAATACATTAATAAGAGGAAATTACCAGAAGCTAGGCAGCAATGGAAATGAGATACTTGGCACACACACACACACACACACACACACACACACACACACACACACACACACACACACACACACACACTCATATTGCAAAAAGTGTTAGCAATGAAGTAAAAACAACAAAAGATAGAAAGAAGTATAATGAAGATAGGAGACCCACAAAAAGTAGAATGGTTAGGTATCTTGAAAAGGTAGAGAAAGTGTTTAAACAGTGTTACAAAGAGCTGTATTAAAAATTACCAGAAGAAGAGAGTTTTATTGAGATACCACAAGTAATTTACATCAGTGCTCACTTTTCAAAAACTAACTCAAGAAGAATAAAATTAACTTACATGACTGATCTCAGGCAGGAAATTCAGGAGCAGTTAAGAATACAAAAATTGAGAAAAACCCTAGGGTGGACAGGATCCTTATTATGGTATGGAAAGAACAAAAAGAAGCAATATCCTTTTAATGGCAGAAACAATTTAATAAAATTTACAACAGTATGGAAATGCCAAACTCATGGAATGATGTACTAATCCTAGTAATACCAAAGGAAAGGAAAGAACCATGCAACCAAGGTTCAAACAGACCTATAGCTCTTCTGAACCATGACTATAAGGGTCTTTACATCAATAAAAGCAAACTGAATAGTGAAAATGCTACCTTAAGTAATTCCCTGTGATCAGTGTGGGTTTGTAAAAGGTGTGCACAGTTCTGGAAACATACTAACTGCAAATATAACACATTGAGATGCAGAGAGAGAAGTCACAACATTGGTGATATTGGAGTAATTTACCGAAAAAGTTTTCAACAGGGTGCATTGGAGGTATTTGTGAGAAATACTTAAAGAAATATGATTCCTTCAGTAGCTTATGCACATGATAGAGGTAATATGAAAAAGGTCAAAGGTTAGAATTAAAGTGAATTGGATGGTTACCTCAGAACTGCAAATTATAGAAGGAATGAGGCAGGGTGTGCCCACTATCCCTCTCCTATTTGCTGTTCATCTAGAGCTATCAGTGAACAAAATAAGGCAATCATAATAAATAAATGGGTGTAAAGAAAAAAAAAATAAAGAGTTTAAGTTCACAGATAATATAATACTTTTTTTGGCAGACTAGAATAAGGTTAGGGACAGACTGAATGAGAACCTAATGAAATGTAAGAAAATAGTAAAGAAAATAGACAAAGATAAAACAAAAGCAAAAAGTGAGACTATATCCAAGCATATCTCATTCTATGGGGAGACTAACAGATATAATATCAAGGAGTAAGGGTAACGAGGTAATTTCCAAATTCCCCAAAGGAAACTTGTAGTGAGATTAAAGAAAGAGTAAGAAAAATGATAAGGAAGTGGAACACAATCAATATAGGTCTAGAGCAGAAGATGCAGACAATAAAGATGTTTATAGTACTACTTGTACTATTTGCAGGACAGGCATTTATCTTAAAAACAGAACAAGGGGAATGGTTGATCCTTAAAAAGGAAATAAGTAAATAATTATGGGAAGGGAGATTAGGATGGGCTATGATGTTATGTCCAAAGTGTGAGGGATATCTAGCTACGCCAGACCTGAAGGGCTACTATACAACAGCACAGCTGAGATTAATTTACTTACCTGCAAGGGATAAGTACATTTCAAATTGGAAAGGGATGCTACTCACTTAGAAGGCTCTGAAGCAGGTAGAAGTATATGGAAATACTTGAACTAAGCTTTCTCAAAAAAACGTATACTGAAAACAACATATAGAGTTGCTGTGGAAATGGTAGATAGTAGCCTGAAAGTAGAAATCTGGGGTGGTAGGACTTTGAATTAAAGCTTTTGCGGTAGAAAAATACCAGTGCCGAGCGGACACAGCTATTTTTACAGATTGGATAAACAGGGAAAAAGGACGTAGTCTACTGGGAACAACAGTAGGTAAGGAAAGAATAATTTGGGATGAGATAAGGCAAAAATATGGTATTGAAGGGAACAAGTGAATGAAATATAGGGGTCTCCTGAAAATACTAGACAGATATGACAGTGAGGTGTTAAAAAAATAGAAAAGAAAAAAAACACAGTTAATACAAATGTTAATAGAAGAGAGAACTGATCTAGCCAAAAGAGAAGCAAAAGTTAATAGGTTATACAAATCCTTGGGAATAGAAGAAGGACAAAAGCTAGTTTAAAAATGAGAACTTGATGGGAACAAATACTTCAGGAAACAGATCTATAGGACCACTGGCAGGTAATTGTAAAATACCAGAGAATATTACTAAATCAAGCAAATTCTAAATATTTGCTTGGAAATATCTACACAAGTATTTTGCATACCAAATAAACTGAATAAAATGTTTGCTGATGTAGATAACAGACGTTGGATATATTATCTTAACAGTGTAGAGGACTAGAAGCATTTTGCTGGGACTGTATAAAACTTAACATTTTAACAGATCTGCACAGGACAGTGGATAAGATACTAGGTGTCATAAACCAGGCAAGCAAAGAACAGTTCCTACTGAGCTATATAAGAAATCCAATAGCAAGTAAATATAAAGAACTATTTAATCTGGATTGTATCAAAGAAGGTATAGGAAATGTTAAACAATAGATAAAATGACCATGTAAGGTGTGAGGGGATTGATACTAACATTAATGAAACAGGATGCTGAACCCCTAAGGAATGGAAATAGTAAATATCATAACAGGAATTTCAAATATGAGAGCTAGTAGAAGAATGATCAGTTAAGTAAAATGATATCTAATCTTAATACAAGCAGATAAGTTACTGAGACAAGAAAAAGAAATGAAAAAATAGTAGGACAGAAGTAGGATAGCAACTGAAAAAGGAAAAAAAAACTATGGATATAGGCCTAAACACACTGCTAAAAGGATAAAGGCTGAGATAGAAAACCAACAGGGGAAATAATAAAATAATGGAGAAGAGGAACTGTTAGTCCCTCTTGTCTAAAAACATTGACATATTTAAAAATGGATAATGTAATCCTTTTTTCTAGATAACACAGCCCAGATGGATGTACAATAGACCACACTGCTCGTACGCCAGGATACAAAAATTAGATTTAATAAGTCCACAAAGTATAAAGGTACAGGTTAAGCGCTTTCAACTGTAGAACACAGTCTTCCTCAGAACAATAAATTACACAAAGTTGTATCAATTTATACCCATCTAAATTGAATAATAGGATAACTACCTCGGAAAACCGTCAACATTTTTTAAAGGCATATTGTTCTAAAATACAACCTGCATATGTTGCTGATACTACACATCTCATAGCAACATGTAATAGGTAAATTATCTTATTAAATCTAATTTTTGTATCCTTTTTTCTAGGTTGAGCCAGTTGTATAAACTTAAAGTAGACGTGCATGTAAAAAGTAAAGAATCACTTCACCTGGAATATAGCAATCTTTGGGCCAACTGCCAAGGAAATTGTGTAGTGCACCTTGCATGTATTTTGCATGTGAACTGTATAAATGAAAAAAAAAAAATAAAAGTCATATGTTGGAAACAAATATATAAAGTCAAAAAAACAAGCAAACAACAACACAGGTAAAGTGGCGATATCTAGTCCAGATATATGGGCCTTGATGACCACATAGTGATGGTGCAATGTTACAAAAGATTAAATATGATGGACACAGTGTAAATATCAGGACATGCTGGTCAATACATAATGGAGTCAAACTGCTCATTAGACTGTCCCATGGATACCATGCAGGGTAGAGTAGAGTGTGTCACACCTGTCGTCATGAACAGAGGTAACTAGGGACACAAAGGCATCTGTTATTCTAAATGCAATATGTTGGGGCATTTCACAGGAGTCTGAGACAGGAATCTTGGGGTGTTGGATATTCTGCAACATATACAATTTTTTCCTATGTTGGAGTACGTTGTCCCCCTATATGACCATGCCCTTGTGTATAAGCAGGAGCCTTTCTACTGCTTTCCCTATTTGCGCATAGTTAAACGATGAGCAAATGTGAGCCTCACTGATAAAATTATGAGAGTTCTGAGTACTGAGTGTTTGAAGCTCACCTGTTCCTTAGCTGACTCTGTGGCAGCAGGTGCAAATGCATGAGCACATTTCTTTTGGAGCCCAGATGATATAGGGTTTGAATGCAGGTGTATGTAATAGTTTTGCACATGTATTTATAGTGCAATGAACTAATTCTTTACTCTCCATGCACTGTGTCTGACCTTACCACAGCCTATTTAACTGGCATTGAGTGGAGGTAACTGCACCAATGAAGAGCCATTCGCTGTCACTTGGCATTGGTGCATGATGTCAAAATCCGGACAGATATAGAGGACAAAAAGTGAAGGGCTCCATTGCTGTTTTTCTATTTATGTGTGTTGTGTGTGATTCTATATTTTGCCTGGAATAAAGGTGTTAAAATGGGGTAGATAGGAAAGTGGTGATATGAGGGCAAGCAGGAGAAAGAACAAAGGGAAAGGAATGTAAGAATGTGCAGGAGTGAGGTAAGGAAGAACCATAGCTATCCACTTCTTCTATACTGCAACATGAAAATATGATACAGAATATTAGCTGAATTTGGACTGTCACCTCAACCAAGAGGGGTGACAACAATGCAATCATGTTGTATAGCCAACTGGACCAAATCAAGTGTGTCAAGAAGACGTGTGCAAAGTGTAAACCTATGTATCGGAATGATAGAAAGGAAAAGATGCAGCAATGTATCCTTTATGAAATCAAGAATGTCTGCATCCTGCCTGCAGGTGTTCTGTCTGCTTTGTGTGTGGGCCATTAGTCCAAATTTGCACAATGGTAAGCATCACACAAATGTGAGAAGCAAAGCTTAACTTGTTTTATCTATGAATACAATCTATAAAATAAAAAAACAGTACAAAATAAATGTTAGTACAGGTAAAAGATTTTTACCCAAGTTTGGATTTGATCTCTCACACCTATAAAACACAGTAAGGGTGTCTTATCTCTCTTTACCACAGAAACAGCTTTACAGCAGGGATGAAATCATTGTGCATACAAGCAAGTTCATAATCATCTACCGTATTAAAAATACATGGCATTTGTACACTTCTGAGTTGTTTGTGTACATGTGTTAATTTCAGATGTAGTGCAATCAGTGATCATACAACCATTAATGACTATTGTTTGCAGAAATACAACTTTGTCCTATCTTTGTATGGTGTTCATTCTTCTCTTTTCTGAGCAGTAATCTGAGATATGCAGTATGTAAAGCAGTTTGTATCAATGTTCTCAAAATGTGTAAGAATATTAAATGGCAATAATATGCAGTTTTCAACAAATGCAGGTGAGGATGGATATTACTGAACAGAAACTGTGAAATGTGTGCTGCTTACTAACATTTATATCCTTGATACAATTACTTCTACACTTTGTAAGTCTAACCTATGCATTCAAGTGACCCATTATCAACACCAATTCATGTTGTTCTGCTTTATCTAGTAGGTCCTGCAACTGTTGGCTGAATGCACTGACTATCACAATCCTGCTGTAGGGCATAGCCTGAGATTATGAATACAATATCATTACACTGGAGTCTGATTGCCATGAGTCTCATTAATTCTGATGATATCCCTCACTGCCTTCTGAAGCTTCTCTCTCACCACAATTCCTACACCATTTCTAGCTTGCCCCTCTCCTGAGTAGTAGAGCCTGGATGCCAAGCCAGCTGCACTGCCCTTCCATCTCATCTGTCGGATAAATAGGATGTCCAGCCTCCTCTGTATCATCATGTCATCCACTTCCAATCTGCATCCTGTCAGTGAAAGTAAATTAAGCATAGCAATTTTCAGTTCATGTTTGGCAGGTCAGTTGGTTTTACATCCAACTTTTGCTTAACAGAGCTATCCCAGGTAGCCCAGGCTGGACAACTTAGCCAGTCAGTAGCTTATTGTTCTAGTGCTGCTGGGCTTTATGGCAAGGCACACAATGGCCAATAGGGGCACAAATACCCCTACCACTATTAGCATGGGTCCCTGGTGTAGGTCAGACTAGGCCAGGTTCTCAACCCACTTATCATTGGTAACTACCCATGCCCAGATTTAGTGACATTAGTCAACATGACCAAATAACCTAGAGCCATATTTTACACCATCGAGTGGCTGTGTGCAGTCTGTGATACATGTTCTCCTGTCATGAGGATACTGCGCACCACAATAGATACCCAAAACACTTGATCTGTACAACTTTTCCCCCTATAGGGCACCATGTAGAGTCTGTGCTGCTGCCCACAGCTCCATTGATTGGTGAGTTTGAGATGAAAACACTCAGCATGTTTTTTTGGACATGAGAGAAACCCCACTGGGGCACAGGGAGGGCATGCAAACTCCAAACAGGCATTGTTCAGTGGTCAAGATCAAACCTTGTACCTTGTGCATGGGAGGCGAAGACCTTAACCATTATGCCAACTGGTCTCATTTGGCCTATGAAAGGTTTATGTAGCTAAAACTCTAAGAGATACACATACGTTAGCCTCCACATATATTGGTCCCCTTCAGTTTTCCCTTGCTATTAGTTGTGGATTCCAGAGGTTGCAGAGCTCCTGTTGTGTGTCTTTATCCACCCTTTAGTACTACACAGTTTCCACATCATGCAGACCGTGGTAAATTAACATGAGTCTAAATACCCTTTTCCTTTTGCTGGGTTCTATTTGCAGCAGCAGCTGCTGCATAGACATGTGCCCGTTGCATATACATATGTATAACAGCAAATGCAGCCCCTAACAGTGTTTCCATGTAGTGTACCCTCCGTGGATGTATTCCAATAGGTTTTGGAATTGGCATGAAAAACCTACACTGACTCTACATGAATGCTTTGTACCTTGTCGGATAGCTCCTCCATCCTGAATTGGTGATTAGCATACAGTTCAGCTGCTTATGCTGCAATTAGCATGCCACAATGTGTACCATGTTTGTGCAGCTCTACACACTGAATACATAATGGTGCACTACTGTGTGTGCATTGTGCCACAAAGTGAGCACAGTTTTTGTGGACTTAGTAGGCTTTATTGAATCTACTCCACTGACTTTATTCTCTAATGATTTTCTAGCAAATTAAACATGGTAGAGGCACAAAACTATGGGGCAAAATCAGGGACATTTAAGAAACATGGGGGGTAGGTCTGCAATGCCTTGTGTTCTATGACTTTTTTTTTGTAATTTATTTGATCACAGTGAGATGACTGAAATTTATTAATTCATCAAATTTGCAATAACTGCTGTGTCTGTGTACATGTATGTGTGTTCTATGTATGTGTGTGTGATAGACTGTCTTTCTGTGCTTTTGAGTGTGTGTGTGTGTGTGTGTGTGTGTGTGTGTGTGTGTGTGTGTGTGTGTGTGTGTGTGTGTGTGTATGTGTGTGTGTAGACATTACAACTATATCTATAAATGTGAACAAATACCTGTTTATACCTTACAAGTCCTTACTCTCCCTTCTTCACTCACATTCTTACATCTATCAATTTCTCTCGTGGCTTTCTCTCTAAATTTACCATATGCTTGTTTTTCTTGCATGTGTTTTTGCATTTCCTATTTGTATTATACTTAACTTACCTTTAATTTCTCCATAAACTGGCGAAAGGTTTTAATTATGAAATCTTTGTCATATAACTATCTATTCTTAACCAAAGTTTTCATATTGTGTCTAATCCGGTATAATTATTTAAACTGTAGTTGTTTTTTGTATTATTTTTAAAGACTGTGAAATTATTGCTCTTAAAATGTTTTGTAATACTTTTGAGCTTTTCATCCCAGGCCTCTGGTGAAAATGGGATCCTACGTAGTCGGAGTTTTCCAGTAATCAAATGTCAGTAAATAAATAAATAACATAACTTACATTTTGGATGTAAAATATTTCCTCCAACAATTGCATATGCTACAGTAAGTTTGAAACATTCAGAGGAGTAACTATTACATCAAAAAAAAAAAAAAAAAAAAAAATATATATATATATATATATATATATATATATATATATATATATAAAATCCAAAGAAAACTAATAGTCCATTCTCAAAGTACTTTAATGCCCTCCAAGGAAGGTGTTATAAGGGAATTAATGCCTTTCCTACAGTTACAACATCCCCAGGCGTGCATTACTTCCCTGATAACACCCACCCTGACAGGCAGTATTGCTTGCTTACGCACCAGCTAGACTTGCAAAAAGGTTTCCCACAGCAAAAGCAAGTTGTTTGTGGTGTTGGTGTAATACTGACATGTTATGTGATTTCTGTAACATATTTTGGGAAATCCTCCATGTTAAATACACTAAAACATGTCTTGCAAGAAATATGTAAATGAATATGACCAGATAAGAATACTGTTACTGACTTTTATTTTTGATTAATATAACAAATACCTTAAACAGAGCAGAAAAAAAACTGCTAGATCTTAGGCAGGCAACAATTTTTTTTAAATAATTTGTCCTGTAAGTGATAATATAACATTAATATTTTATAAAATGTAAGAAAAGACTGTTGGACCTTGAATATCAAATTGTTGTGTAAAGCTGATGTTCTTTTACTAATGCTGTTGAACATCCAGATGTTTGGCCTTTAACATGAAGAAAAAAATTATAGAAACAGGTTTGGGTTAGCAGCCTTTCCTTTCTTTCTAACATTGTAACTTGTGACCTCAATCAATAGTTTGCAAGGGGTGACTTCACACAGGGACATCTTGTAGGTGATACTGTGTATGCATTCAAACCCTGGTTCATGGCACCGATTAGAAAGTCTCATAACCAAGTTGAACATGGTTACAACAGTACTATAGCAGAAAGGAGAAACATCATAGAATATATGTTTTGCTTGCTGAAGTCACAGGTCCCCCTGCCTGGATACATCCAGTGTTACCATGCAGCTTTGACTCTGCTAGGTCTGAAAACATACTAACCATGTGTGCTATGTTACACAGTATTAAAGTTAGAAAGCAGCTGCAGCAGGATGGCCTAGTGCAGTTTCTTTGTATGTGTGTTTGCTACACTGTCTAGTAAACATAAGGCACACTGTCTGCATTCTATATTACCTCTAAGAAAATCGCATTGTAAACTGGGCCCTTAAGATCATATTTTTAATTTATATATTATAACATTTATTATTCAATAAACTCTACACAGACCACTAAAATCATGTGCGCATTGTGGCATGATGCGCACATGATAGCACGCCATGTTGTATTCAGCAAGTGGCGCTACACACTGTGTAGAGATGTGCAAATATGGTAAACATCGTGTTATGCTAATTACAGCATAAGCAGCTGAATTGTATGGTAATAAATCAATCCAAGCTGGAAAAGTTATACAACAAACTATAAAGCAACCATGTAGACTCAGTGCTGGTTTGCCCTGGAATTGCAAAACCTATTGGAATACAGCCACAGAAACTAGGCAACACGGAAAGAATGGTAGGGGCTGCTGTTGCTCTCATTCATGTGTATGTGCAGCAGGCCCAAATCTATGCTGCTGTTGCTGCTAGACCACTGCCAGGAAGGAGAAGGGTTTTTAGACCCTGCTTAACTTTTCATAATCTACATGAGGTGGAAATTATAGAGTGCTACAGGGTGGATAGAGACACACTACAGGTACTCTGCAACCATTGTCATCCTCAACTGAAAATAAGGGCAAACTGAGGGAACCAATCCCATTGGAGACTAAGGTATGTGCAGCACTTAGAATTTTAGCTACAGGAACCTTCCAGAGACCACCAGGAGACATGCTGGGGGTGTCACTGGCATCACCATCTAGGATCCTCCATCAATTCCTGAATACTATGCTGCAACATGCCAGTGAGTACATATATTTTTCTGATACACCTGAGGAGAAATCCAGAAGTATGAAGGAGTTCTACCAAGTAGCACACTACCCTGAAGTCCTGGGTGCCATAAACTGTACACATGCAGAAATCAAAGCACCACCCAGGGAACAGGGAAGTGCGTACATAAATATTAGGAGCTACCACTCCATTAGCTGCCAGATCATGTATAACATGAAGGGAATCATCCTGAATGTGTGTGCTTGCAACCCAGGTAGTTACAACAAATCACATATATGGCACAGCTCTCAACTGCATGAGATATTTACTGGGCGGATATCCCACAAGATCATTTACTGGGGATGCAGGTTATGCACTGGAAGCATGGATGATGACTCCTATCAGAAATGCACATATACCAATTAAAGAATGCTATAATGAGGCACATCCTCAAATGAGAAATATCATAGAGCATTTGTTTGGGCTGCTGAAGTTGTAGTTCTAGTGCCTAGATAGATCTGAGGGAACCCTGCAGTACAATCCCCATACATGTGCTGAAATATTCACCATCTATGCCATGCTCCACAACATTATCCTGAGAAAACAACTTCAGCAGGAACTGCAAGGGGAAAGGCCACACATCCCACTACCACTGTCAATTTCACCACAGCCACATACAGGTGAGGAGTCAGAGGGGGATCCAGCAGCTGTTGTAGGTGTAGGTGTAGGCAGACATACATGTGCACAATATGGCCTTGCACTGACCAAGAGGCAATGGATAGCACACACCCTTACCACCTAAGGGGATGAGACTTTCATCCTAAACACATACATACAGTAACATTCATGCCATGCAACACTCGCAGCCTTTACATACCGATGTAATGGCTGTGTACCCATAACATCAGACAGAGTCAGCCCTGAACTAAAAATATTGCAGCTGCTGGATTTCTAAGGTAAGTGTTGAACCTGGAATAGAAAGATAAAATATCTAAGAATACAAATGAATGGCATATCCTTGTATACCATTACTTGATAATGTAGGTAAGTATAAGTTGGATGATTTTTACAGAGATTACATCAAGATGTGACAGAACTGACTTATGTGAATAGATGTCCTCTATCAACTTATAGGCCTCGTGTAGCAAATATTCACACATTCATACATCTAAATTTTACAGATTGTTCACTGAATATCCACATTTTCGCCTCATACGTCTGTAATGGCAAATCATTAAAAAAGTGAAGTTAGAAAATAATGACACATATTTCAGTTTCAGACTTCATATCCCCTCAGAACAAACATAAAAAAATGGTCCCCGAGCCAGTGGAAACCACAACCCACGCTGCTGAAACCCTTACAAATGCCTTCTACGAGCACCTCCAGGAATGTATGGATCAAGCAATCCCTAATAAAATCAAGACCCTTTCCACCAAAGGCAGGCGCCCGGTCTGGTGGACCCCAGCCATAAACAAACTCTACAACAAGAGGAGAAAGCTACTACATGACAGAGCAAAATCCCTAAAAGGGAAGGCATCTCTGATCAATACTAGCAAAAAACTACGATCACTCATAAAATCATCCAAGGCCAACTTTGAGAGAAAAATCGCTAAAGACACAAAAGACAATCATAAGGCCTTCTTTAGCTATGTTAGAAACCTGGGTGGAAACTCCCAGATTTGCTCAGAATTAGTCCAAAATGATACAAAAATCACTGAACCCACAGACATTGCCAACATACTGGCAGACAGGTTCAGTGCAAATTTCTCCACCCTCCCAAAAAGGAGAAATATCTATCCCACGAGAGTCTAGCCTCCCAAACAGCACAGATGCCCAGGTGAGAGCTGCTCTCTAAAGCAAAAAACACAGCATCAATGGGACCGGACGGTGTCCCCAGCTGTGTGCTACACAAACTCAATGAGGAACTAAACCCACACATAAGGCTGCTGTTTAATCTTAGCCTTACTACAGGATCGCACCCAAAGAATGGCGTGACGGCAACTGTGGTCCCACTCCACAAAGGCGGTGCTTCTACGGACCCTGGAAATTACCGCCCCATAAGCTTGATGAGCCTTGTCTGCAAGGCTATGGAGAGGATCATAATGGAACTCATAAATAAAGACATCGGGGACCTACAGACACTGGATCCTACCCAATTTGGCTTTGTCAAGGGCAGATCCTGCCTCTTGAACTTGGTTGACTTTTTTGAAACAGTCACTAAGGCCATTGATGAGGGTAAGGCAGTTCTCACAGCCTACCTTGACCTAGCAAAAGCGTTCGACACAATACCCCACTCGGGCATCATAGAAAAGCTCACCAGCTTAGATGTAAACCCATATGTCACAAGATGGGTTGCAAACTGGCTCAAGGACAGAACCCACAGGGTTAGAGTTGCTGGTGCCATGTCAGACTCTAAGCCGGTCATGAGCGGTGTCCCACAGGGCTCAGTCCTTGGCCCCCTCTTGTTCAGCATTTATTTTTCTGAAGTGCAGGCAAACATAGGGGGATTGTGGCTGACAAAATTTGCAGATGACTGCAAACTGGGCACCATAATTGACACTCCATCAGACACAGACATCCTCCAGAGAGGTCTCATAGAAATGGATAACTGGTGCCAGAGCCATGGCCTTAAGCTAAATGCCAAAAAATGTAGTCATACCCTTTGGGAAAAACAAGGTAACCCCTAATTACCACATAGGTGGTAATCCATTAAACATGGAAGAAGTTATCAGGGACCTGGGGACCCAAGTTGACAGTAACCTCTCTTTTGATACTCACATTGCCAAAGTGGTTAGGAAGACCTTCTACATTGCCCACCTGATCATGAAGGGATTCACATCCAGATCAGGAGAGGTCATTGTACCCCTGTACTCTTCACTTATCAGACCAATGACTGAGTACAACGCCCCATTCGGAATGTACCTTACCCGACACCTGCAGCAGTTGGAAAGACCCCAAAAGTTCCTCACCAAAAGGATAAAGGGGCTCAAACATATGTCATATGCTGCCTGACTGAAGAAACTCCAGCTCTATTCAGTCGCATACCGTCTGCTCAGAGGTGATCTGTGCCTGACATACAAGGCCTTGTCCAACCCGGAATTAATGGACATGCTCCACCTCAAAAAATCCAAATCCACCAGAGCCACGAGAGCAAGAGACTTAAACCTCAACACGGATATAAATAGGATGTGCTGGAGGGACAGATTCATCACCCAGAGACTCCCTACACTATGGAACAGAATCCCAGTCCATGTGAGGCAGAGCCCCTCACTGACTCTGTTCAAGAGAAATCTTGACGAGTGGATGGAAGATCGTAGGTTTACCCCGGGAATCATCTCTGTGTCACTGCTGGACAGAGGCACAGCAAACTAATGGGTATAGTATTCTCATCCTAAGGGGTGGTGAAAGCCACACACACTCTGGCTAGGCTTATAAATGCCCTAGGGCAGATAGCCTAGTATGAACCTATGAACCTAAGAACCTAATTGCAAAACCTGTTATTCCATCAACTGTCTAAGCTTGTTAGACCACAATTGTTTAAAACTCTCTCCATTGCTGGGCCTTTGTCACACTTTTATGTATTGATTGGTCCATCTTTGTTGGTCTAAGAGTTTGAGAGGGATGTACACATTACAAAGCCATGTACAAAAGCAGTACAATTTGCAATGCATCATCACAAAAACAGATATACTAAGCACTAAGTCAGCCATGAACCCTGAGCATCAGACAAAATATTTATGTATACCTGAATCCAAAAGATAGAAAACAAGGATATGGCATAGTTATCATCATTTGCGCAGGGTATTCTGTGGGGGAGCAAGAAGCCTATGCTGACATAAAAGATAGTGAGTGTGAGTGAGTAAGTAAAAGAAATAAGTAGAGATTTGGATAAAATATCAAATGGTCACTGAGACAGAAGGAGCTGTAAGCCTCATGAATGACCCATTAACTGTTACGTGTGTGTGTGTCTGTAGGGGCACTCCAGGTAAAACTGGTGTGTGAGTATCTGCAAGAACACAGTCAAGCACTGTGCTAACTCTCTATCCTAGTATGTCAGACACGTGTAAGCCATGGATGGTAAAATGACAGTTCATCTTCGTCATCCCCGACCCAAGAACTGACTCTGCCAGGAGTTCCACTGGTTCATCCATGCTCACAGTTAGATGCAGTGCTGCGACCTGAACATGACTGATGTCTGCTGGATGAGCTTTTTTCATGAGTACACCCATGACCATGACCCCATGGCCTGCCACTGATGGAAGTTGTACCACTACAGGAGCATGATTGAGCACGGCCATGTCAGCTAACATCAGACGATGTTGCTGACCTATGCCTACATGGATGCCATGCCCCTCCCAGCAGATGTTCCATTACAGATATTGCCTATTCCAATGGGTCATTCATCTGATCCATTTATTCAACAACACAGTGGAAGAAGTTACGCATGTCAGACTGTGCAACATTTACAGCCCTAAGCATTTCCTCAGAATCCCTATTGGAATGGGCTTGTACCTCCATGGCAGCCCTAAACATATGTCAAGTGGCACAGAAAGACACACCAGGATCAGGTGGAGGGCATACAGCAGGACTCCTCCAAACAACCCTAATGACCCTCCTGTGTGGCATCTCACCCACACTTTGGCTATGGCCAGAATTGACAGGTACTGAAGCCACAGTAACCAAACTACCCTGATCAAGTGTCTCACCCTATACCTGTCCAACACTTGAGGGCTCACTGGAATGGGTTTTCATAGACCTACTGTATGTGTCTGATGGAATTACAGATGATGTCGGAATGTCAACCTCAGTGCCAGATTCAACATCTGCAATCCTGACTGTGCCTGTGTCTGGCCACCATACCATCACCATCAGAGTCTGCCAATAGTCTGACATCAGGTGGTAAGAGTCCTTCACTTCAACTGTCAGGATCACTTATGATAATAAACAACAAACACATGGAAGACATTTATAGTTAGACTACTACAGTTCAATATATGCTAATAAACTAACACTGGTGCCACTATCATAAATGGTACAGCAACACACACACACACACACACACACACACACACACACACACACACACACACACACACACACACACACACACACAGTCTTGACACCCACCTCACACATAATGCTCATCAGTACTGAAATAAAACTGTTTGGCTTACCATGTGCAGATGACTCCACACTTGCTAGTGAGTATAGTCCTGGAAGAAATTAAGCAAATGTAAGGACACCATCATCACAATAACATAGCTACCTTTTGGAACCCTTGGCTCTGCGTGTCACCGTTTTGTCTTGCATTAGTTCCTGTTTCTTGTTTCTATCGGATAGGGTAAAAATTGTTGACATTTATATGTCCATTAACAACACATTTAACTGAAACTTGGATGACACATCCACTCCAAGCCCATGTGTAGTGAACCAGAATATTTTGTTAACTGTATCAATCTATAACTAGTTCTTCCCCACCAAAAAAATTAAACAAACTTAAGTATTGCTTTTAATATTTGACTATACAAGAAATAATTTAAAAATTGACATAGGTAAGTCTACCTGGAAGTTCCTCCTGGGACATGCTTGTCCTCCCTGAGACAACAGCACCAACATCAGTCACATGCTGTTGTGTACTTTCCACTGAGCTCACTGGATCCCTAACAGTGGACAGGAACTCTTCATTTGGTTTCAGTAATGGCTGTGTAGGAGGCCCCCCCAGTAGCCAGTTGTTCATGGGCCACTGCATCTGTTCTCCTCTGGGCCAATGAAATCATATCAATGACCCTATAATACATGTGATCATATGTCCTGCTGTGTCCCCCGACATCATTCACATTGTTCACTCTCTGGTTCCAAATTTGCATTCTCCCAGACATATCCACACATCAACTTTCAAGCAGAAAGGCACCATTTTTCCAAAATGCTTGGACGATCATGTCGTTTTTGGAGTCACTGAAGGGGGCTTTGCAGGGATTGGGATGCTTGGTGCCATAGTCCTATGTGACATACAACAGAAAAGAAAGATACTACACATAAATATTGCATAAATTGTGCTGCTTAGATATAGCACATATTATTAGTTTTTCAATATTCCCCACTGGGAAAACAAAAAACGTTCAAATTATTTAAATATAAAAGGGATTATGTGGTTGTAACATATCTTAGTCACACACAAACCCAGGTTTGATGCAAAACAAAGAAGTAACAATAGCAAAGCAAACCTCTATAAAAACATTTTGGATGTGACCACACAAAAATGGAACTTGCCCCCCCATCCCCAAAACAACAGGCAAATACCATTTTTGTTCCAAGCAAAGGAATAAAGCATCAATGAATTCATGTAAGTGCTATCAAACTGTGCCAAAAACATGCACACATTTACCACAGAGCATTCTTTATTATGCAATTGCCAGTCACCTCAACCTGTGGCCAACATTCCCCTAGAGGTGTCTATGGTCCTTCCTAGAAGGCTAGCACCCATGTGTCATTGACAATATGGGACATTTACATTTCAGTGAAAAATAAATAGAAGAGCACAAAGAGAACAGTTGTAACATTAACACTTAAGATTAAAGTTAATAAGGCTGAGCATCTGAGAAAGTAAAATGCCATAACAAAAATGTCTACACCATCAGTAAACTTCTAAGAAGTGCCTACAGATAAAAACAACATTTGCTAATCTCTCTCTCTCTCTCTCTCTCTATATATATATATATATATATATATTTTTTTTCCTAGTGATGTGAGCAAATCCACTACATGATTGAAAGCTGCAACCATACCTTATCAAAACCAGTAGTCTTATGTGCAGATCAATCTAGAGTAATAGCAATTTTCTTCTGTGTTATATACATAAACAAGCCTCCTCACCTTCAGGTTCCTTAGCTACACAGTTCAATTTTTATAGTGTAAGTTCAGGCCTGTGAACATGGTGAAGATGCAAATGAGATGTGAACTCATTAGAATTGCTGGATACCAAAGTTTTGACTCTGTGTATCAGATGTAAACATAGTGCAGGTACTCCCTCAGTGTTTTTTGCTAATGGATTGCAACTGTGAATGATCACTGGTAGGGAGAAGGAAAACATAACAGCAATCCAGATTCCCTTACCTCCAGTGGGTGTGTCAATCAGATTACACTTACAAATTGTAGAATTAATTGTATCAAGGTTTTAAATGTTAGTAAGCTGCACAAAGTTCACAGTTTCTGTTCAGTAATCCAACCTCCCCTGCATTTGATGAAAACTGTATATTATTGTCATTTAATATTTTCACACATTTTAACAACTATGATTCAAATACCTTACTGACTGCATGTCTCAGATTACTGCTCAAATAAGAGAGGAATGAACAGCATATAAAAATAAGACAGAATTGCATTTCTGCAAGCAATAGTCATAAATGGTGTGTGATCACTCATTGCATCAAGTCTGAAATTAACACATGTAAAAACAACTCAGACTTGTTCAAGTGCCATATGCCTTTTTAATACTGTAAAAGAATGAAAAGGAAGGAAAGAGTGTTCAATGTGTCACCATAACCTAAAGAAAGAAACACTCCAAATACAGGCTTTCCATACAGTCAAAACTTGAATATATAAAACATCCAGCCAAAAAGCGATCCAAACAGTAGAACAAGCGTATGGTGGTTTTATACATTAAAGTTTTGACTCTTTGGAAAACCTGCATCTGGAGTATTTTTTTCCTTTAATTCTTAATACTGTAGATGATTTTGGACTTGATTGTACACACACTGAATTTCATTCCTGTGCCAAATATGTTTCTGTGGCAAAGAGGGATAAGACACCCTTACTGTGTTTTGTAAGCTCATTGATGTGAGAGTTCAAATCCAGAGTTGTGTGAAAATCTTTTATGTGTAGTAACATTTATTTTGTGCCATTGTTTGTTTTATATACTTTTTTTGTTTTAATACCATTATTAGTGTGGTGCTCGGCTTAGTGCAAACATGGGAAATGAAAAAATATAATAAACATAATGTAATGTACTTCTGTGATAACCAGTACATAAACTACCCCATGAATCATGTGTGTGTGTGTGTGTGTGTGTGTGTGTGTGTGTGTGTGTGTGTGTGTGTGTGTGTGTGTGTGTGTGTGTGTGTGTGTGTGTATGTGTGTGTAGCTCATCTGCTAAACACAGTGATCCACACAGTATATACTATCTGTAGATCATGTTTTAAGTCCCACATTTTCTTTAAAGGATGGAACCTAAGAAACACTGTTCACACAGATAAATCAAGTTTAGCTGTTTTCTGTCATGCAAACCTGGGCTGATGGCCCACATATGAAGCAGACAGAACACCTGCAGACAGGATGCATTCTCAATTTCAAAAAGGATATTGTTGCATTTTTTGCTTTCCATCATGTAAACCCATTAAGCAGTGTTGTGTGGGAGTTAACAACCTTCCCCAACACCTGCAGGTCTAGAACACCTGCAGAGAAGAAGCAGACAGTAGACAGTTTCAAAATGGATGCATACTGTTAAGTATGTTAAGTACCACACAGACATGGTAATTGGCATTGTGTGGTGGTTAACACATGGACGTTAATAATGAATAAGAAAATATCCAACTGCTTTTCTTAAATATTCCTGTGGCAGCGGATGTAAGTGTAAGGCTGAAATACAGATGATTCCAGGTTCTAATACAGCAGATTCTAGATATTTTTACTGTTGTTCCATTTTATTTATATTAACATTCACATGAAAAAATATTACACACTCCCAATTTTATTAAGGGTTGTACCCTCACTTTTAATAAACTCATAAGAATTATTTGTGTGAGTGAGGGTATACTGACTAATATGTTTCTATAATCATGACTGTGTTCTCTGGCCTTGGATGGTATTCAGACTTCAATAATAGTCAAACACACAGAGATGTATAAACTAGGGCCTTGCCAGGTCACACACATGCATGGTTAACCCTTCAGTCTATCATGTGTATTTATAGGTAAATAATGAGTATGTCTGAAGAGTACTTTTTCTGTGGCAAGGATGAAAAATCACCGCTGTAGAAGAAAATTTTTGTCTCATATGCATAGGTTTGAATCCAACATTATAACAATTAATTCTATCAGTGTGTAAAGTCCCCTGAAAAAATGTGTCAGGTCATAAATTTCATGCCCTTAGTACATGTCTGCAAAGATAAATCACTTAACAGTTCCAGCAGCAAACTACCTTCAAACTAATGCCAAGTGTCAAATTAACTTTCCAATTTCAAAAATTGCTTTCCTCTCTCTTTAGCACCGTTGCTCTCCACTTAATGTCATGCAACTGTGGTTGGCATCATTGTTTGGATTTTCACATTACCAGTAAATGAGATAATAAGCATTGGTGGGAAATCATTGTTAACTATTGCTGTTTTCCCTGGTTGAACATGTCTCTTGGTAGAAGGGAAGGTGCCTAATTTTGGGCACAGAGATGGGGTATCGAGGAGTCGAAAATCTTCATTGAAATCCTTGTAAAGTGCCATAGCTGAAGGTTTTTGCAGAGGACTATACTGGCTCCCAGTACAAGTCTGAGGCTTGGAATAGTCTATTCAAAGCGGTCACTGGTGTGACTGGCATTCCATTTACTGGAGAGCAGTATAGGCATCACATTAATGACATGAAAAGGCACAAGAGGGATACACTCAACCAGTGGATGGATGAGTTCAGGACTGCTGACATCCCACAGTTGTTTAAGTATACTGACAAAGAGAATTTCTAGTAGAAAGAAAGCTGCATATAGGCAAGACTGGTATGTATAATGCTTTTCTCTAGTTCTTTTCTCTTAATTCCACAGCCAACACAGAGATTATGGTGAATAGAGAGATATCCATGCTGAGCATCTTAAAAGACTGAGGGAAGCAAGGGGTATGTGTGCAGCAGAACAGAACTATTATTTTCACTAAATGTATTTCTTTTCCACACAGTTGTAGCAAAGCAAGCATGCCTATCGTAACTGTAAAAGCAAGCATGCATGTTTCAGTTTGTAGCACAAGCCAACTGTAGGAGTCAAATCTAAGACTGCAATCAGACATTCTGGTTCAAATACCAAAAGCAACAAATTTACAGTAATATAATTTAAAATATTACACAACTTAATTTCAACAAAAGTGTCATAAATGCTCTACTTTTAATGTAATCTGTATAACTGGACCAAGCATATGTGCAATATATGCATATGGCAAGGATTACTTTGAGTAATCCTTACTAATAGTTTACAGTTGTTATGAAGTATTCGTAAATGTAAATGCTGAGATAAAATACCTTATTATTGTGATAATACATTGTATTTCACATATAATGATACTAATTATATGTCTCTTTTCTCTTACCCTGCCCCATATCCCTTTTTTATTTTTCTATGTGTCATCAAAACATTTCCATGTCATCCATCTCTGACAATTCACAAAATTCTTTACAGTACAGGAAGGTAGGTCAAACTGCATGGCTCAACCTGCCCCTATTCCACTGGCTCTTGCACCACTGCCCAACAAATCTAGGACCAAACCTATCAGTACTGTCTCTGCTGCCTCTACACTACCTGGGCCCTCCACATCAGATAGCACTACCCCAGCAGCTGTTGCTGTGGTACCCTCTGGGAATACTGGTGATTTTAACACCTGCCAGGAGATGCCAGGGTTGGTGTGCAGGGTCATGCACAGCACCATTAATGCACACCTTCTCTGGCTGGAGAGGCTGCACTCTTATGGTCCATAGGAGAAGACATCAAGAACTCCAACAGCCAGTGGAGTATGGGGACAGTAGTGACATTCCTGTGGATGAGGATTAGATTTTCACTGTCCCCATGTTTGATGAGCAAGAGCATCTGTTGTCCTTACCTAACTCCAATCATGGTGTCCCCCAACCTACCATGTCCCTTACCATCCTATGTATTGTCTTGTTTGTCCTGTTTGCATCTGCTTCCTTACCTGACCTATTTACCTGACCCAGAAATACCTAGATCACTTACCCAATGTTCCTCTTTCACTGAAGTAAAAAAAAAAAATAGGCACCTGCCCCACAAAAAAAATATATATCATCACATACATATGTCTCCACTTTGCAGACATGTTTTCTTGACACACTTTATTTGGTCTAATTGCCTATACAACATGATTGTGTTGTTGCCAACCCTCTTTGTTGAGGTGACAGTCCAAATTCTGCTAATATTTTGTACATATTTTCATTTTACAAGTGGAAAACTATAGTTGTTTCCTACCTCTCTCCTGCATATTCCTATATTGATTTTCATTTGTTCTTCCTCCTGCTTGTCCCCAGTTTACAATTTTAACACATTTAATCTGGTAAAAAACTAGAATCACACACAACACACATAAGTGAAAAAAGAAAGAAATGCAGCCCTTCACTTCTTGTTCAGCATTGTGCAGAGTTTGGCATCTTGCACCAATACTGAGCGATGGTGATGGTTCTTCAATGGTGCAGTTACCTCCAAGCAATGCTGCTTAAACACACTGAGCTAAGGTAACACACAATGAAAACAGAATAAAGAATTCTTTCATTGCATAACAAATACATATTTAAAACTATTAGATACACCTGGATCTGAACACTGTATTATCTGTACTCCAAAATGAATGTGTCAGTGCATTTACACCTACTGCCACAGAGTCAGATAAGCAGTAAGCATGTTTCATACACTCAGTACTCACCACTCTCATAATTTTGTTACTGTTTTAGAGGCTCATGTTTTCTCATTGCTAACTGTGTACAAACAGGAAAAGAAGAAGAAATGTGCATCTCTCATGCGCAAACACATAACCTTTGATCATGCAAACTCTCTGCTAACAGGTGTGCTATGAAAAGTGCACAATAGCTTGTATTTCTTATGTTTACTATCCATTTGGTTTTCATTCCATGAAAATACATTCAAAAATGCAAACAAAGGGAAGCCACGTTTTAAGAAAAGAACACATATGTACACTGGAGCAATGTGTTACCTCCACCCATGCACTTCAAACTTGGTCTCACAGTTCACAAATATATTGACTACAATACAGAAATAATAACAAATGCTTTCTTATATACCATGCATATCTTTATATTCAGAGCTTTTTAGTCCTTGTAGTAATATGGACAGCTGTCTGCAAATATTTTGAAAATCTGTCTTTTTAAGGTATACCTGCACATTGGAGGCACACCAGCAAGTGCTACACTTTGCACACTCATCAATGTGGTAACATGCATATCTTTAATATTTTAACAGTTATACATGGCTAGGTATCCAGTTCAGACAGACCTCCCAATATCTTCTCTCAGGCACCCAATGCTGATGTCATTCCATCTAAATTGTCCTGCAGCCTTTTAAAAGTCAGATTTTTCCCATGGCATTTGCATTAAGTACTAAGTTTTCTAGTCTGTGTATTTAGTTAGGTAGGGATTCTAATCTCACTGCAGTCAATTGATGTGTGCGTCTGTCTAGTCAGAAAAGTCTCTTTGTGTAACCTGCAGTCATCAAAACAATCCTAAGGCATATCAGTATTTTGACAGTTGTACGGGCCTACACATCCATTTCATTCAGGCTTTCCAACATCTTCTCCCACACATCCAGTGATGATGTCATCAAGTATAAATTGTTATGCAGCCTTGTAAAAGTCAGATTTGTGCCATTGTTCTTGCATTAAGTACTGAGTTTTGTAGTCTGTATACCTAGTTAGGCAGAGGTTCTAATCTCAGTGCAGTCAACTGAATTGTGTGTTTGTCTAGTCATAAAAACTTTATTGTGTACCCTGTAGTCATCAATACAATCCCATGGAGTACCGATATTTTGACAATTGTACAGGCCACACATCCATTTCATTCAGGTCTCCCAACATCTTCTTTCACACATCCAGTGATGATGTTATGAACTATAAATTGTCCTGCAGCCTTGTAAAAGTCAGACTTGTGCCATTGTGCTTGCATTAAGTACTGCGTTTTGTAGTCTGCGTACATAGTGAGGCAGAGGTTCTAATCTCAGTGCAGTCAACTGATGTGTGTTTGTCTAGTCATAAAAACGTTATTGTGTATCCTCCAGTCATCACTTCAATCCCATGAAGTACCAATATTTTGACAGTTGTACACCTATACATCCATCTAATTCAGGCTTCCCAACATCTTCTCTCACACATCCAATGCTGGTTTCATCTGCAATACATTGTCCTGCAGGCTTGAAAAGGTTAGGCTTGTACTGTGGCACTTGTGCTAAGTACTACTACAAAACCTTGGAGTACCAATATTTTGACAGTGGTACAGGCCTACACATACATTTCATTCAGGCTTCCCAGCGTCTTCTGTCACACATCCAGTGATGATGGCATCCACTATAAATTGTCCTGCAGCCTTGTAAAAGTCAGACTTGTGAATAGTGCTTGCATTAAGTATTGAGTTCTCTAATTTGTGTTCTTAGTTAAGTAAGGGTTCTAATCTCACTGCAGTTAACTTGTGTGTGTTCCCTTGGTTGACATTAGAGAGAACATTTTATGCTAGCATGTGGGATACTGCTATTGCTATGTTCTCCTCACCAGACACTGCTGATGTTATCACTTATAAAGTGTTGTCTGACACTCTCCAAGTTAGACCCTTGCTGTGGTGTTTGAATTAAATACAGAGATCTTTAGTTGGTGTAATTAGATAGGTTGGGGTTATGCTGTCACTGCAATCAACTGGTGTGTGTGTGTGCGTGTGTGTGTGTGTGTGTGTGTGTGTGTGTGTGTGTGTGTGTGTGTGTGTGCGTGTGTGTGTGTGTGTGTGTGTGTGTGTACAAGACGCTGTGTGTGTGCGCGTGTGTGTGTGTGTGTGTGTGTGTGTGTGTGTGTGTGTGTGTGTGTGTGTGTGTGTGTGTGTGTGTATGGTGTGTCTCTTAACTTAGTTAAAATTAGAGAGAGCATTTTACACCAGCATGTAAGATACTGCCATTGCCATATTTCTCTCAACAGACTCGGCTGATTTAATTAGCTATAGCTGTCTCTCAAGCAGGTCTGTTAATGTCACAGCTAGGTTCAGATCCCTAAAGCTAGTGACTGTCGTGTGCCATTTGATTTGAGATGTGCAGCATTTCCATCAGGGCAGGGTCAGAGACTGGCCTGTAGGCCAGCCACAAGTATAATTCTCAACCTCTTAGTGCAAGAAATCTGGACAAAACCTGGCAAAATGGGGGGGGGGCAAAGGCCCAAAAATAGAGAAATATTTGAAATATTGCTCTTATAAACAGAAAGTTGCTAGGGTAACAGAGTTTGTGTTAACATACATTTTCTGAAAGATATGAAGTCTGAAACTCAAATGTATGTCATTATTTAGGGACTTCAATCCTCAGATCATCTTAGGGATTTGCCAGAAAACCACAAATTTGATGAGGAACGTACCAAAAATATGAGACAAAAATCAGGGCATTCTGTAAAAATTTGGACAGTTGCGAGGTATGGGTACAAGTCACCTCTCAGAACCCTGTGTGGTATAGAGTACAGTGACAATTACTTCCATTCTATCCATGTATATCATGACATGGTTTGTAGGCTCTGTATTTTCTTGTTGAGAAACCCCTGTGATCTCACTAACTGCTGCAGATGTCAGGGGAAGTACCTGCAAAAGTGAGCATTGTACTCTATTAGTGGTCTGATGAGTGTTGACTACAATGGTGTTATAAAATCCTCAGACATGGATTCAGTGTCCTGACTTATGAGGTGTATGATGTAGAAGGCTTTCCTCACCATTGTGGAAACATGATGATTGAAGTTCAGATTGCACCACTGTGTTTGAGCCTGGGGGGGGGGGGGGGTTGTTGTCAATACTGTAATTGGCAGAGAATTCAACTTTGCAAAAGCAGTAATAATGGAAGCTTGTTCTATATAGTTTTAGACCATGTGGCCTGGACACTAATCATTTATATGTGTTATTCCCTCCTGTAATATGTTAACATCATTGGGGTATCAAAGATTGCACTCAGGTTGCACTCATCAGCAAACTTAATTCAAATGCCATCTAATTTAGCCTGAACTTCAGAAAAATAGATTCTGAATAGTACATTGCCCAGCGCAGATCCTTGTGGTATGCCACTTTTGACAACTCTACTGGAAGTGTTTGAGTCAGCAACTTTGACAGTATATGTTCTGTCAGTTAGCCAACTGGCTAACCCTCAGGTGACATAAGGGGTAATCTCCATCTGGGAGAGTGTATCAATGATACCTGAGTGGGGGATTCTGTCAAAACCCTTGGCCACATCAAAGTACGTGGCATGCACTGTCTTACCTTCATCTAGGGCTTTGGTGAGTTTTTTGAAGAAGTATCCCAGGTTTAATAAGCATAATCTACTCCTAATGAAGCCAAATTTGATTGGATCTAGAGTATGAAGGTCACATATGTCCTTGTTGATAAGGTCCATGATGAGTCTTCACATGGCCTTGCAGATGAGACTGGTTAGACTTATAGGTTTATAGTTCCCAGGGTTGGTTGATGGCTCCCCTTTGTGCAAGGGGATTACTGTTGATGCTGTCTACTCCACTGGAGCAAAGCCAGTTCTCAGGCTATGGGTAAAAAGGATGATAATTTGGTTCCAATAGGTCCTGTTTTAGATTGCTTAGTAAGCAACCTGGGATGCTATCTGGTACCAACGAGTCCATGTTTTTAGTTGTTGAGCACACAGATATGACCTGATATCTAGAGATATTAGGCAGAGGACTGGTGTCAGATATGCTATCGGTATGGCTGGTAGGGTCAGAGGCTTGAAGTTTGTGACAAACCTGTCAGCTAGCAGGTTGGCGACATCCTCCAGTGCAGCTTCATGTTTGCACTCCTAGCATTAAGCAGCAGAACTTTGTGTTTGCCTTCAGCAGATGTTGTTACATCAGATCTTTTGTTGCTTTCACATTGCCTAAATAAGGCACTAGGGGAGAGGCAAGTGACTTTGCCAGTATATGACAGCCTAAAGGGCACAGGTGCCAACCATCTCTGGCAAAGCAGAGTGGGTTCTTGCTGACCATGTCATCCCAGGTTGAGAGATACTGGATAACACTGGATTGACACCAAAAGCTAAGCCAATTATTGAAGTCCATCATCTGTTGTTTATATTGTGATATCATCATAGGTGAAGGTAGAATGCTGCTTAGGGCTAGGGTCTTACCTGCCTAGGACGCATAATGTGAGAATACAGTCATGTGTCTCCATATAGTGTAGAGTGGTACGTCTGAAGTAATTCACCTCAACATGAACTATGAAAGAGTCATAACATTACTTGTTGTTGAGTGATGTGAGGGACATTGCATGATACATATATATATATATATATATATATATATATATATATTGTTGGCATTTTAGGATGTGTGTTGTTGTAATGGAGCAGATCAACCATAATCAAAGTTCACATTCCACCATCACAGTGACAACTGCAGTATGGAATAGGTGTACAAGTGTTTACATATCATCATCAAATGTTCTATGACACACATAAATATAAACTGATATTGATTACATGGTTGCATAAGGCTTGTCTCATTCACATATTGCTAATCTGTGATATGCACAACAATGTATCACATGTTTTCATACAATTGCAGACTTGGAGAATTCACTGTATGTGCAGTTGTATTGCTTGAAGCATGGATTATTGAGGGTTCAGCAGCACCAATGTGTGACTATTGGCATTTTTGTCAGTAAATTTTCTACATGAGCCACAAACAACTGATTGTAATGTGTCCTAATATGGAATCAGGCTGTTCAAACACAGCTTGCCCATGAAACATATATGGACATATGTTGTGCAGTCGATGTAAGTACATGACATTGTTACAGTTGTATGACTGTGTGCACTGTACCAGTGTGTGGAATGTGATGAATAACCACAGTTGCATGTGTAGGTCTTTTCACAAATCATGTAACCCAATACAATTGAAATCTTAAGTGGAATACACAACTAAGCACAGATG
The DNA here is from genome assembly GCF_019279795.1 of Protopterus annectens. Classification (NCBI taxonomy): domain Eukaryota; kingdom Metazoa; phylum Chordata; order Ceratodontiformes; family Protopteridae; genus Protopterus; species Protopterus annectens. The sequence goes on along the minus strand of NC_056731.1, from coordinate 695,528,522 downwards.
TTCATAGTGATACCACCAGACATACCCAACTGGAGTGAATAGACAATCTGCTTTCTGTGTGTCTCACATGTCACGTCGCTGTTGCCACTGTCCATCAGCCAAAGTATACATGCAAGCCTTACTCCCTTTCTACATTAAGGAAGGCAGCACATCTGCATACTGTGTATGGCTAATAGCATAGAATCAGTGGGCTGTGACAACATCACAGATTGCATATAACATGACTTAGAACACGGACCTACCAGATACGGTTGGATCCATACTTCAACACAACCTCCAGATGAAATATGTTCACATAGAAGGATGTACATCTACATGCATTTATCTGACTGGGGGGGGGGGGCTCAGCACCTGATGTCATGCATGTATACACACAGCCTAACTCTCCTCATCTGTGAGGTACACCAACATGTCATGATGGACCTTTTCTAAATGTACACTGGCAATATCCCAACTGTGTGTGACACACGTGATTTGTTCATGATACAGCCAAGTCTGTTACATCTGTCAGATGTCCTTAAGAAGGTCAACAAGGGCATGAATGACGACAACAGTATCATCCTGCAGAACCTGACCAGACCAAGGCATTTGATACAAATCCACACTAAGGTATTAATGCAACACTGTCAGAAGGGGCCATAAACATCTATATCACCAAGTGGGTGGGAGACCTCAGGTCTGTGTACTAGATGCTCTCCTGTCCATTGTTTAAGTCACAGACATAAAGGATGGCATACACATCTTGTTTCCAAACAGCTGTCTGGAGGACTGTAGATTGTGTACAATCATTGAATCCAACTATGTATTAGTATAATACAGACAGTATCAACACACACAAAAGATTGCTGCCACAGTCATGAAGACACGTGTGATGAAAGAAAATCATGGGAGGATTTGTTATGTTATAAAAGCAAGCACATAACCCAATGATAATGTAGATAGCACACCCCTGAGCAGACAAAGTGGTATGCGACCTCAGTACTGAGGTAAATGGTTATGCAGAATATCCACCAGCATGTGCCCACAGCGGTGACTACTCCCTTGCATGTAACACAACTCTTGAGTATGTGCAGGACATCCACATCAAAGCGCATTATACCTCCATAGGTCACAGTCTTCAACACACCAATAACTGACTACAAATTCACCCTTTTTTCATGTACCTCTCTACACATCTTCCAGGGATGTGTAACTCAGATATACCACATTTCCCACAGTGAACTCCCACACATCATATTGGCCATACCTAAGAATTCTTTTTGTTGCATAAACATTACTGTCTGATGGTGTGGAACCCCCATTAAGATGTTATACCAGATGCACGTGTGATACCTGTTCCTGTGATTTACTTAGTACATACATAGCTAATTTACAACATTGATGGCATGGGTTACATTCATGACAGTGTGGATTGTGCCATATATATGCCATGCACACCTGTCAACTACCCTGGATCACTTTCAGGTATAGCAGCATCCCTCCTAACACATCCAGCAGATGTTACTGTGTCAGGATGGTGTGCTTGATTCTCCTCATAGATTGCTGACAACTCGTAATAGTTGTACAAGTGTGCTTGTGCAGAACCATCTGTGAACACCCACAATGTTATATCAGAGACATGAGATTACTGTTGGTATTATTCTAATATTGCCCTTGATTGTGCATGCTTCTGTTTGCTGTTGTCTATGACCCTATAACTATGTGTCCCACTTGGTTGAGACATCTACTGACATTACAGTCATATTCAGACAAATTATTTTGCACAGCTTCACAACATGCACTTAACCATATTTTATTATTTATTTTTATTTAACATTTGTTTACAGGGAAAGTCCAACTTGAAACAAAACCAATTTTCAGTGAAGACCCAGGGGGAAATGTTCGAGACGCATGTCTTTGTAATGTAGGAGGAAACTGGAGTACCCTGGAGGAAATCCACACAAATGCAGGGAGGACATGCAGACTACACACAGAAGGCACTCCAGCCAAGAATCGAACCGGAGAACCTCTTCCTGTGAGGCAACAACACTACCACTGCACCACTGCGCTGTCCATGTATGTAACATATTGTATATAACATATCTGATATATGTCCTTGCCATTGCTCATGTCAAGTTGCTTATATCACAAAGAAATCTTCTCCATTGATATGTCACTTTGTGTGACAGTCACATAATATACATTCACTGTACAATATGTACTGTATAATGTTGATACGTAACTAGTGTTTCTGCTACATCTGTCTTTATTGACATGCCCTCATCTTCTGCATGCTGACGTTTCACCTGTCCTTTTTCCCTGTGTATCCCTATTCAATATACACACTCCCCTTGACTGTTTGTTTTTAATGGCAATCTATGTACCATTATGGATCATTTACACAACTTTTGTTCAGTATGCCTGACATAGGTTTCCATAATAGTCTGCACTGTATGCACTTTCATATAATGTGTTGGAACTATATATATTGTTTTATTAATAACTCTGGCAATGATTGTGGAATTCCACACAGACACGCAAACTTAGTTTCCCCATAGGTAGACAGGTTTACATGTCTGCTACTCTCCATGTTGCTTTACAAGGTTTCCTTGCCGGCAACACTGTCGCTAGCCACCAAACAGTGCTTATTTACATTTAAACGTGGTACATGGCATGAATATGTAAATAGCACTGCTGCTCACACTGAGTTTATTGAAACCTCAAGATTGTCTGTATACGTACTATAATGGCAGGCGATGCATGCACATACCTTAAGTTTAATTTAGCAGCTGCTTTTTGTAATACATTTATATTTTAATAATATTTTGATTAAGAATTTGTATTTTATTAGGAATATTTAATTGGCTTACTAGCACTGTAAAGTTTATATTACTTTTAATTTTGATGTGTAGTTTTACATTATCAGTGGAATTTGGGAATAATTCAAAAGGAAACCAAAAGCTAATTTCATTTCATGTGTCATTAATATTCAACTTGTGCTTTATCTGTCAAGTTCATGCAGTAGAAAAACAAATATGTAACTTGTGTACAACAATCCGGAAGCAAGCAACAGCTTGTCAGCCTGGTTATATTTTTACAATGTAAACAACTTACCTTATTATTTTTATGTATTTGCATAGGCATGCTTAGTGCAACCCAAAAGAAAGTAACAGCTTGTCTGCCTGCTTATACTTTTACAGTGCAAACAAATTACCTTATTATTTTTATGTATTTGCATAGGCATGCTTAGTACAACCCAAAAGAAAGTAACAGTTTGTTTACCTGCATACATTCATTATAATGTAAACACATTTCCTATTTCTATGTGTTTACATAGGCACACTTAGTAATATTAATTACAACACCATGCTACATCATATATTTCCTTGTAACATGCTGTTGATGTAGTGTGGATAAACCAATAAATACAGAAACATTTTGAGAGGTGAAAAAGGGACCAGAATATTGCAGCCTTTATACTTTGTTTATATCATTGCATGTTATTCTACAAATTATGTGAGCTCATCAAATATCAATAAACATATATTACAATAAAATGACTAATGATAATTTGTATTTGAACATATTGTAGCAGTATAGAATGGCATATCACTGTACTGGTAAGCAAATAAGGAAACATTCATATAGTAAACATGCCTATAGCAAATCCACTACCACCCTAATATTTGCAACAATATGAAGGTTATTGTTTCCTAATTAAGAACAGGAAGACTGTTTGTTTACATATGTAGCTGCATATACATATATATATATATATATATATATATATATATATATATATATATATATATATATATATATACATATATTGTAATGTGTGTTTGTGTAACTTCACATGGCCAATAGATCCTTCTTCAGGGACTACTTTGTTACAATAGTAATAAAATACACATAAACTGACAATACTACACACTATGCTTGCAATAACAGTATTCTCAAAGTATCTGCATACATAACACTGTCAAAATCATAAATTAGACAATATAGATTAAGATGCCCACTAGTGTTTTACCAAGCAAAGACTGCAGCATGTTTTATGCAGAAATACAGATTGAACACAGGTGAGAAGCCAACATGCGTTTGCTGTAGTCTGACGCTAAAAGGAAGTGAGGTCTACTAGAGTGAGGGTTCCCTGACAGAAACTATGTTGGTTGTCACTGTAAGGGAATAGTGAGAAGCTGTGATGGCAACTGCAAAGAAATTTGTTGACCTCATATATTTGTATACTGTTCCACTAGAAGCAGGTGCCATAATGTTCTATAGTGGCCTAGAAGGATTAGTTTTAAGGTGAGTATACAGAGCAGTAGTAATACTCTGTAGAAAATAGGTAGTCAAACATCCTCCATTATGGTATCACCAGGGTCCTGCTTCCACTGTGTTCCAGCAAAAAGTATAAACATTTTATTCTGCAGAGCAAAGCATTTTTTCCTGCTATGTACTGATTTACTTGAATGTGAGTGACAGAGGCACTTTCGGACTGTACATTTAGCTTGTTTAGTCAGGAAGAAAGCCATAGGGTGGTATTCATAATCATTACATGAGGACATAAAGGCTTTCCATGCCATCCACAAATGACAGCAGCAAAGTTGTTATTCATAGAGGCCACTTATGCTAATGCATGATGGTCAAGAATAAGCATAAGCAAATGAAATCATAATGAGATGCAAATGAGACATGATATAAAACAGAGTATGGTAATGAAGCCTTCTTTTTCCTACTTGTGATTCATAATCAAAGTTTTTCCCTTTTCTGTGTAAAAAACTGAGTTGCACCTATTCTATCTACTTTGCAATTCATAATGATAATGTCACATGCTGCTAGCCTTGCTATTTCCCAGTGTGAGATGCTTGTTGTGGCCTAGCCAAAAATACTTGTGCCCAGTGACTCTCCATGGCCAAGAAAGCAGAGATATTAGCAGAGAATCACTCAATATAATTTGGCAATTAGGAAATACTTGATAGACTCAGAGTGGACAGGGATATTGTAAAGGTCTTAGTGAGTATGTATATATGTCTGACACCTACATGGAGCTCAGAGAGGATGTAGTATCTTCTTATCACTATAAATACAAAGGTATGTATAGCCTTCAGTATACTTGTCACAGGGAACTTCCAGAGACAGATTGGAGACATGTTGGGTATCCCACAGGCTTCTGCCATGAAGATGCTTAAGCAGTTCCAGGGTGTGTTTTTGGCACTTGTGGATCAGTACATCTATTTCCTGATGTTACCTCAGGACTGCGCTAAGACTATGCATGTCCTTTATGGGGTTGCAGGCTTCCCAGAGGTACTCAGTATGATAGATTTCACCCATGTGGCAATTAGGGCCTCATCTTGTCTACAAGGTAGTACTACTATAACAGGAAGAGCTACAGTGCTATCATTTTCCAAGTAGTATCTGATGCATGTTGGCTGCATTGCCAGCATCTCTGTCCAGCATCCTGGCAGTGCATATAATTTGCATATCTGACAACATTAACTCATTCTACTGCCTATTCTGACATGGTAGGAGGCCCACTGGTCATTTTGTTGGTAAGTGGAAAAAAAATTGTTTTATTTTATTTTTATTTTGTTATTTATGGTAAAATGTACTGCTGAATACTAAATCACTTTGTCTTTGTTTTGACTCTCCCCTTTTCTCTATCCTTTTTTTGTCTTTCAGGTGATGCTGGATATCTGCTGGAACCATGGCTCATGTCACCAGTGAGAAATCAAAGTGAAGCTACAGAAGAGACCTATAGCACAGCCCTGTCCTTAATCTGTATTTTTATTGACAGGGTCTTTGTCATCTTGAAGAGTCATTCTTTAGTGCCTGGATGAGTCTGAGGGTACCCTTCACTATGACCCACCTACTCCATTCAGGATATTTAATGCATGCTTCATTCTGCACAATGTGATTATGCAGAGGTCTGGTAGAGAAGTGATCCATAGCATCACTGCAGCTCTCAGTACCAGTACTATTATGACTAATGATGAACAACTGGCAGCAATAGCAAAGATCCCCATGCTACAGGCACATGCACATCATATGGCTTTGCATGTAAAGAAGTGGCGTCTAGTCAACAGCTATGGACCATGACATTCAGGTTATTGTTTCTTTTTATGTGAAAGTCAAATAGAGTATAACTGATGCATGCAGTGAAATCTGTGGTCTATGCTTTGAAGTTTTTAATCATTGCCACTGTTCATCTGGCATTCCTTCTCATTTTAAATCATATATTTTTTTAAAACAGGTATTCATATTATTGTTTCTAATAGTCATGTCTTGAGTTCTCATTGACTCCTCTTCATTGATGTTGTAAGGCATCATTTCAGGAATAATCACATTTTTAACTATTTTTCACAATAAATTCTGGTGAGGTGGTGTATGTACGAATGCACACACTGAGTATACTGAAGTTGTACAATTAGGAAAAAGTGCTACTTCAGTACTTAACATGAGTTCATACCTTGCATATGAATAAAAGCATATCAACTCATTTTTAATATTACACAGTGATTCTTCAGTTTGAACTATGGTATTTTTGCAATACACAATCATTTGTGGCCTCAATAATTAAAAACATCATAATTTGTGCAGTGGCGAGAGTGAAGTGGCTGCAATGTTTGTTTACATGGTAAGATATCATCATAGGTTCATAGGATCATAGGAAATTACTAGGCTAATGGCCCTGGGGCCCTTACAAGCCTAGCCAAGAGTTTATCCAAAAAAAAAAAAAACTCAGTCAGCACCTGTCACCCCTGTCAATGAGGGACACAGGTAGAACCCCTGGGACAAGTTTGTGGTTTCCCATGCACTCATCAAGATTGCTCTTGAAGAGGGTCAACGAAGTACTTTGCTTGATGTGTATGGGGAGTCTATTAAAGAGATGGGGCAGCCTCTGGAAGACAAACCTGTCTCTCCAGCAGGTTTTGTTAATGTCATATATTAGATTTGGGCCTTTCCATTGGGTAATGCGCAAAGAGTTACACTCATGGATATGGAGCATCTCTAGTAGAGCAGGGTCTGAGATTGTCTTATACACAAGCCACAGATCACCTCAGAGCAATCTTTAAGATGCCGAGTAGAGTGATAGTGATTTGAGCCTGTCCACATAGGACAGGTGTTGGAGGCCATGGATTCTCTTTGTGAGGTATTTCTGTGGCCTTTCCAGTTGGTGCAGATGTTTGGAGAGGTACATACCAAAAGGGGTGTTGTACTCAATTATTGGCCAAATGAGGGAGAAGTACAGATAGGTAATGACCTCCTTTTTTCTGGATGCAATCCCTTTACTTATGAGATGGACCAAGTAAAGGCTTTTCTGACCACTGCTGCTACATGATGGTCGAATGTGAGACTGTTGTCAACCTGTGTACCCAGGTCTGTCACTACAGGTTGTGTGCTTAGGGGGTTGCTGTTGATGTGATAATCAGTAGGGGCCATGTTTTTGCCGAATGGTATGATAATACATGTTTTTGCGTTTAACTTAAAACCGTGATTTTGGCACCAGTCATTTGTTGCTGTGAGACCCTCTTGTAGTATGTTAACATCACTTGGGGTGCCAAAGACAGCACCCAACTTACAGTCATCCATAAACTTGGTCAGCCACAGGCCTTTTGTCTTTGCTTCAACCTCTGAGAAGTAGATGCCAAACTGTAGGGGTCCCAGGACAAATCCCTAGGTAACATCACTAGTGACAGGTTTGCTGTCAGAGGTGGAGACACATATTTTGACCTTATGGGTCCTATCGGCCCTATTAGCTTTTCAATGATGCCCAACTGGGAATTGTGTCAAAGTTTTTGGCCAAGTCAAGGTAAGCTGTATGTACTGACTTTCCCTCATGCAGTGCCTTGGTGACAGTCTCAAAAAAGTCAACCAGGCTCAACAGGCAACATCTTCCCTTGATGAATCTGAACTGTGCGGGGTCAAGTGCTTGGAGATTGCGTATGTCCTTGTTTATGAGGTCCATAATAATATGCTCCATGGCCTTACAGATCAGACTTGTCAAGCTAATGGGGTGATAGTTTCCAGAGTCAGTAGTGGCACCACCTTTGTGCAATGGGATGAGAATGGCAGTTCTCCACTCTGCTGGAGTAAAGCCTGCACTTAAGCTGTGGTTGAACAAAGTGCTCATTGGTGAGGCTAGTTCTTGCTGGAGATGGTGCAGAACACAGCCTGGGATACTATCAGGTCCCACGGAGGCTATGTTCTTTGCCTTGCATAGGGCCTTTAACACTTTATCTACAGAGATGTGAGATGTGGGACAAGTATCGGGGATGTTGAATGGGCCTTTGGGGGGAACAGGGGGGTGAAGTTTGCACTAAACCTATCTGCTAGCAGGTTGGCTAAGTCATAGTGTTGATCAGTGTGAGTGGTACCATTATGAACTAATTCAGAATAAAGCTGGGTTTTGCCATGGAGTTTCCTGACATAATTGAAAAAGGCTGTGTGGTTAGCCTTTGTTTTGGAGGCTAGTTTTGATTAATAATTGGCTTTGGAGGTTTTCTCTAGTGATCTAATTTGCTTGTTAAGGCTAAGGAGGGAGTTTTTCCAATTGGGAATTTGTGTCTTTTTGCCCTTGGACAACAATTTCTTCCTTTTGTTGTAAAGCCTGTTGATAGATGATGTCCACTAGATAGGTTTGTGTTTCCTTGAGGAGCAGCTTTTAGTTCTGTTGGGTATGGCTGAGTCCATGCAGTTTTACAGGTGCTTGTATACTGCACTGGTGTACTGTTCAGCATATTTGTCTGCATCCTTTGAGGGGGAGCGGTGGTGTCAAGCTACTGATACCCTACCTTAGAAGGTTGTAGTCAGCTTTTGAGAAGGTTTTTATCCTGGTTACTGCTGGGAGTGGGGGTTGGACAGGATAGATACTTCTAATGAGACAGACCGATGGTCTGATCTCATCAGGGAAGAATTTACTATGGGGGTGGTGCAGTGGTCATCCATGTTGGTGGGACCCAAGTCTAGAATGTTATCTCCCCTTGTGGGGATGAGACAAGCTTTTCTAGTGTGTGAGAATTGACGAAGTCAAGGAATCATTGGGATAGTGCATTAGAGCAGGAATAGTTTACCCAGTCTATGGTGGGGAAGTTGAAGTCATTAAGGATCAGGGTGTTAGGGGGTACCTTGATTGAGTCAAGTAGGTCCAGTTAGTTGGAGTGGGTGTCCTGAGTCATGGAGGGGGGTCTATAACTGGCTATAACTTGGATGGGTGTCTTGTCAATTGTCAGTTGCACATGGAGCAGTTGTAGTGCATAATGCTGGCAAACCAGTCTGGAGGTGTGCTTGTCTTTAATGAAAATAGAAACTCCACCACCCTTAGCCTTCCTGACCTCATTTTGATGGCAGAATGTGTGGAATGAGCTATAGCTTGATAAGGCTGGGGGTGGTCTCTACAGCCTTGAAACAAGTTTCCATGACTGCACAGAAGTTGGCATCTTCCAGTGTGAGGAGAGCCTCCAGTGAGTGCATTTTCAGGTTAAGCCTCCTAGCATTAAGCAGCATGACCTTCAATTTGCTTTTTGACAGATCTTTTCTGTTGGAAGATTTGTCTTTGGGACATTGCCTAAAAAAGGCACAATGGGGGAGGCAAGAGCCTTGGCAAAAATTCTGAATCCTAGGGATGACATGTAGAGGCCATCGCTGGCAAAGCATCGAAGTCTGTCGACCATGTCATCCCAGGCAGACAGAAACTGGATCCCATTGGAATGACACCAGAAACTAAGCCAATTGTTGAAGTCAGTTATTTTTTGTTGGTACTGTGGCATCATACTTGGTGAAGGTAGGATACTACTTAGGTCTAGGGTCATACTTGCCTAGAACACATACTCTGAGAGTTCAATAATGCCACTCATTATATAATCCAGGGAGTACATCTCAAGTCATTCACACCAACATGAACAATGACAGTCATACTTGTACCTGTTGTGAAGAGACTTACGTGCGTGCATGATGTGGTGGATTCTGGCACCTGACAGACAACTGACTGTGATCTTCTCCTTGTTGAGCCTGGTGAGGGGGACATCGGTGTGTCTCACAATTGAGTAGCCAATGACTAGTGTGTTTGGTTTATTGTTGTGTCTTATGGGCTGTTTGAGTTTATTGTTATGCCTTACAGGGTGTGTTTGTGAGACAGTGGTGTGTTGTCTGCTGTCTGTGATGTGTTTGGTGTTATGTGTGGAATGTTTATGAGTGTGTTTTGGAGGTCTGTGCTGTTTAGGTAAGTTTTTATTGAGGACCTCTGCATAGGTGGGTGTGTGTTGTGCTTGGGTATGTGATGTGGGTGGTGTGGTGTTTCTGCTGGCAATCTCCTCTTTGTCAGGAGTACTGACTATGGCGTGAAATAGCATGGATACCAGGTTACTGATATAGATGCATTTCTCACAAATAGAATTATGTGCTAGGAGAAGAGGGTTGTCAGTAAACATGAGACATTTGCTACACTGTCTCAGTATGCCCATGTCAACCAGGCTGGCAGGAGAAACTGATGGGAATTGTCCAGGCATAGTGTCCTGAAACTTGGCTGGACGTATGGAGAGAGGGGTTTGATAAGGGTTTCTCCAAAAGGGTCTACCACAAAAACCTTCTTCAATGTAAAATAACTGGCCTGAAGCTCAAGTTCTAAAACCAAAACTAAGAGGGTTACAATAACACACACATTTAATCAGGCTACTAACAAGCAGTAATAAATGTAGCAGAATAAAAACACTTCCACTTAAGAGCAAGCAGCAAGGCAAAATAAGGTAATAAAGTAGGAAAAACACAATTACAGTAAAAACAGCTGAATAAAAAGTGTAAAATATTTAAATTATTACTTCTAGCTATATTTAAACCCAGTACCATCTGCCTCCAACAACAATGCATTAACACCTGTTGCCACAGAATCATTTTAATCTTTTAATTTTCTTATTAGTTTTTCCATGAATTATTGTGTTTTATAACTTTTAAGTTGTAGGTAACGTGTAACAATAAGAATACATTGATCTCTAATGGTGTTAATGGCATGCAGCTTTCTTTCCACAGTTCCATGAGGTTTTAAGTAGTAGCATTACAGGAATGAAATACATACAGTAAAAAAGTGTGCTAAACCCCTCCCCCCATTTTTTTCTTTTCTTTTCTTTTATTATATTAATAATTTGGTTGTTCCCATTCAAGTTAAAACATTTCCTGTGTGTGTGAAGGCCAGATTGTAAGTAACAGAAATGTCACACTTGAATCATAGTATGTCAAGGTCAAATGTGTCATACACATCTGCTAGATGATAGCTCCAATCCTGACTGATACTATTCTCCCCTTGTCTCAATACTTCTCAACTAAAATTTTTTTTCTGATACTTTTTCTCTCCTCTACGCTGTGTTGGAACAAATTATTTTTACCTCCTTACTGTGCAGCGTAAATTCATATACATAAAATGTTTTTTGTTATACAACTGTATAATAATAAAATGTCTTCATATGTGTAACCTTATAACTGCTGCTAAAACATATACTAATCAGCTACATACTTATGTAATTGTATTTTCCACTGTTTTTGGACTCTATAATTATTTTTTTCTCGGAGCTTTTCTCCTGGGGCCTCTACTGAAAATGGACATATATCCAGTTAGACTAGCTCAGTCAACAAATGTAAAATAAATAAATAAATAAATAGTACAAGTGATTTTGAAGAGAGGCTGTCATGAGAGCTGGATGGTGAGTTGGTCCAATGTGGTGACTAACTTGATACCAGTAAAGCTGATCAGACAATGCCATGGGACAGTTGCTGCTGGACATCCAATGCTTTACATGTTTCCTGGGGTCGCTGTGACAAATTCCTGTTCCTGGGACCCCTCTGTAAAGGTGTCACTGTGGACACTGTTACCTGTGAATTTCTGTCAGCATCTTGAAAATGTTCATATGGGTTTGGGGATACTGGTATAGAGATGCATTGGGCTTTCTTCCTGTACAAGCATGATTGTAATGTCAGCATGTGCTGGACTTTGTAATGCACTGTTACTTTCTGCAGAGTTATTAACATATTATGGGGTGTAAGAGCTTGCCATTAACCTTGGGGACTGCCTGCCACTTTTCCTCCAGCTATCTCATAAATATAATTATGTCATCATCGTTGTAATCATCACCAACAGCAATTCTGCAGCCAATATCCTCCAAATGTACTGGTATACTAGAAATGTTTGTTTCTGCTGCACACCCTGTAAAAAATTATTTGAAAACGTGGTGGTGCTGCGGTAGCATTGTCACCTCACAGTAAGACACTGCCTGGTTCGATTCTCAGCTACAACGTCTTCTGCATGGAGACATGCATGAATGGGTGTACCTTTGTTGAAGGTTGTGGGTCAGGGCTGGTAACTCGGCATGTAAAAATCAACTACCAATCATTAGCGGACCGGAGTTCCACTGTGGCGACCCCTAACCAGGAAAAGCCGAACGACACAACGATGGATAAAAAGTAGCAGGGACTACTGTATACTGAGTAATATGGCATGGGGACACTTACCTTGCACACTACCTTCACTGTTATTATGTGTAGATGTGGAAGGTTCACCTGTTAATAGTAATTGTCATGTTTAATGTAATCATTCCATGTCAGTATTCAGTTCTGTATATAAATTTATGTTATTGTTTTAAACCAGCCTTTGTGACCAGATTTGTTACTGGTGCAGACGTTGGTAACAGCCAGTGTCCATACCACTTCTGATTATTCCACTCCCATCATCATCTGTGTCATGGTCATCCTCATGACTGGAAAGGAAGTAATTCTTATGTAGTATTAAAGGAGTAAGTATTGTAAGTATTGGAACCCCCCCAGTACTGGTAGGGGCAATTGGATTCTGTCTCACCTTAGCTCTAGCATGTCCTACCATATAATTTGCCCTCTACTTGCACTGTATTAATATTCAGTTCCTTCCACTTACCACATTAATATCCATTATAACTTGATCCCAGGCTCTTGCCTTCAAGTCTTTTTACCACACAGACATTTACAAATGTCCTAAGGGCTGCCATGTGGATATGGTTTTCTTCATGGCTAAAGATGTACTTTCTATCCTTTGATCCCTTGCTTTGCATTATTACTGCACCAAAAAAAAAAAAAAAAAAACTTTTGATGTAATCATCAATCAAATACACAACAATGAAGTATGCCTGCCATCCTCATACAAAAAGTTAGATGACGCAAACTCTATAATTATATACTATGCATGTAGAGTTTCAGTCCAGCCATGTAAAGTTGCGCTGAAGTAATGTTTTCACTATCATGAATACATTCACAACAGTAACACAAGCAGTTTAACAGATCCATCCTTCCCCTAACACCAGCCACTTTTTTGTATTCATAATACTGTCATTTTTCATTCAGCAGTGACACTCAGAAATTTTGCAGAGACATGCATGTTGAGCCAACAAAACATCCTTCTCACATCATTACTTCACAACTAAATCACTGCATTTCTGTGAATGATTCTTCATGTTACTGTAGTAAAGTGCAAAATATAATCCCCACCAAGACTTAATAGCTATGCACCCATTCTTTCCCAAGTATACATAAGCACCTCCAATATCATTGTTCCCAAGTAATGCATACAAATTTTAGTACATTCAGTTTGAGTTTAATAAAGATTTAATAAAAATAAAACTGATTGATAAAAATAAATTGAATGCTATCTAGCATTATGTTTGAATGTATTGTGTATATTTTCTATTTGTCTCCCCATCTTTTCCCTCATTTATCTTATTTAATTAATCATCTTTTGTTCAGCTTTATTTTATATGTCTGCTGTTTCTCTCCATTTTGTTACAGATCCAAGTTCCTTAGCAGCAGCCCAGTCATGTACCTCCCAGGCAAGGGCGCCCGCAGGCAGGCAGGCAAGGGGGTGCACTTGCACCCCCCTGGAATCGGCTGATTAGTTAAGCTTCTTTTAATTAAAAAAAAAAAAAAAAGTTTTTTTTTTATTTTTTAGGGCGTTCTTCTTTAAGAACGCCCTTCAAGTCCAGTCACATCTGCTCCATGGGCATGGTGACATCATCGCACGGTGCACGTATTTTCAGGTTTGCAAGCGGGAACTGAAACAGACGGTTTCTGCTGCATTAATTTGAAATGAACGGTTTCTGCTGCTTCTGATGGGTTTATTTTAGCGGCAAGGAGGAGGACTGAAGATGGAAAGATGGAGTCAGATCAGCGAGCACTGAAACGGAGCTGTGATGGGTTTACTTTAGCTGAGAGGAGGACTTCACTAAAGATAACAGACGGGATGCTTTTCAGAGTGAGTAAGGCATCTGAATGAAGGTGTGTGTGTGTGTGTGTGTGTGTGTGTGTGTGTGTGTGTGTGTGTGTGTGTGTGTGTGGGGGGGGGTATGCACTATATATAGAGGTAGGCAAACATATTTTTATTTATTTACTAATGGAGAAAACACACTAAGCACAAGCCTCTTTTCAGGGGGTGATCAAGGTAAAATTACATAGTCTCAGTGACACAGTAGTCAACATGGAATGAGGGAATCAAACCATGGACTAACAAGGTGAAACTTGCTAGCAGCTCATAGCCTTAATCCTCTAATCTAAACTGCCAGACAATGAATGGCAGGTACTATGCTCCAAAAAACAAACAAACAAATAAATAAAACCAATGCAAAATAAGGAAGCACAGCCTTCTGGAGGTAGTTACCTTGCCCAGTGATACAGAACAATTTAATTCAGGCCCTCAAAGCAGTTATCAAGAAACAACATTCCACCCCCATACAAGTTATTTCATCACATAAACAAAGTTTAAAAAATAACCCATAGAAATTCAAAAGAATTTTTAGGAAGCAGTTAATAGGGCAATCATTGTCTACGTCTATAAAACTCAAATAAATGAAATGGCAAAACCATTCATTTAAAAAAGGTAGATGGCTAATATCAGAAATACAGCCACTGAGCTACGGAAGCATGCATATTCTTTCCAGGTGCTGACTACTCTGCACTAGAAAAGATGTCACATGGATACCTGCCAGACTGGTACAGTAAATGGTAATATATATATATATATATATATATATATATATATATATATATATTTTTTTTAGATACAGTAAAGAAACCACTGTGATTTATATGCACTGTAATGGGTTAGGCTGACTGTGCCAGAATCACACAAACATGAATAAATTTCAGACATTTCGATTTGTATGAAGAAGAGTACTGCCAAGCGTATGACATTATTAAGGACAACAACTGTTTGGGGGGGTTGAAGATGCTTTAATATTAAAGTACCTCCAATGAAACCACATGGGTTTTACCCAGAATGACTAACTTCAGTTTTATGATCCTGAAACAACTTAAGTAGATAGCTGTTACATGCCATTCTCTGCTGGGATTCAGCATTGACATTGTACAGAGTTTGACCCTCTCTCTACCTACCACTGTTTTTCACAATATGTCACTGAACCCATGAATAGTAAATAATTCCAGGCATACTCCTGGTAGTGACCAGTGATTTGTTTTGCTTTACTTCTCTCTATGGTCTAAAAACTAGTTTTTATTATTACTTGGTTTGTTTTTCCACACCTGCTAGTGCTTGGTATGTTTTCTTAAGTCTCCAGACAAATCTTCCCTAAAGCCTATAACTTCTAAATTTCTTACATTTGGAATTAAAACTTATATGAAACAATAAACCACAAAACGACTATGTAAAAGTAACCAACACCAACAGCCTGGTTGTGAAATGCTGAAACAGGATGACAAACTCCTTGGCTCGAACCAAAAAATTGTTTATTACATGTAAGAAAAAAACACCAAAAATCTCTGGTTAAGCGCTTTCATCTGATATAATCATACTTCCTCAGAACAACTAAAAGGTGGTTCCGAATTATTATTATACAGTATTAGGGTCAAGGATAATAAGAATGCCTTATACCGACATATCGCTAAGAGTGGCGATGATCATCAATTTAAATTTGTCATCATTGATCAAGTTAGTATATCCCCAGTTGGAGGAAATATTAAGGCCCTTTTAGCTATGAAGGAGAGTAGATGGCAGATGCTTACTGATGCCACTAGACATCCGGGAATAAATGATCATATTAGTATAAAGCCTTTTTTAACTATGGTTAAGTAGTTTAGTAGGTTCTACACTTAACAATTATTAGTTATTTATGTTAATTATTTATGTTAGTTGTTTATTTATTTTTCTTATTGTATTATTCTTGTGGTTAATTAATATGGTTATTTCCTACCATCAGTATATTTGGTAGGTATAAAATGTTACAATTACAATTTTAAAGGGAATCAAGTATATTTAATGTTATACCAGCACCTATTTGTATGATATTATATTTATATATAAAATGTGTACAATTATGCATGATTTTATATTTAGTAAGTACATTTTTAATACATACACTATACATATTAGAGTATGGTTTTAAAGTAGTCAGTTATGTAATGTCCATTAAGGTTACAAAATGAATTTAGAGTACTGTTTGTTTAAATGCTTGTTTTGGTTTTGGTGCCTAAAAGATTATTTAAATGATTCTGAACCACCTTTTAGTTGTTCTGAGGAAGTCTGATTATATCAGATGAAAGTGCTTAACCAGAGATTTTTGGTGTTTTTTTCTTACATGTAATAAACAATTTTTTGGTTCGAGCCGAGGAGTTTGTTATCCTGTTTCAGCATTTCACAACCAGGCTGTTGGTGTTGGTTATTTTTATATGAAACAATGTATGCCTGCACTTCAACCTGGTACTGCAAATGAAGCTGTTGCTCATACGTTTGAGATTGATGTTGATTTAGCATGCACATTTTGACTGAAACTAGATATGGAGCTGTCTGGACCAACTTCAGCTATTTTCAAAATTAAGTTAACATTAATTTCTATGCATAAATTTAATGAATCTCAGTCTTCTGAGACAAAGACTGCCATGAGTGAATCATTTAGTAAAGTAGCTGTCTTGGATATTCAGTCTCTTATATTTATGGGAGTTCCACGGGTCAGCACCAGAGCAATAAACTGTTGAGCCAAATGGAACCTCTGGAGTATTGTTCCAAATATAACCTTAGAATATTTAGAAATGTGATAGAATCAGAAGCCAATGGTATATTTCATTTCTTTATAAAATACTGTCTGTCACTGTCTAGGAATTTCAGTCAGCTACCATGCTACTAGACTGAGCCCACATATCATTGTACCATGTTCTATTAATCTACTGTTTCTTAAACTCAAAGACAAGGTGACTGTTTTATGTGCCAAATGAGATAAAATCAAAATGATTTACCTAGGCAAAATTATTCACTTTGATGATACCTCCTCCTTACAGGTAACTGCACAAAGAAGAGTCCTTGAGAGTGATAAAATATAAGGGCATCAAGAGTTCTCGGAGATTTCCATCCAGACTCATTATCACCTTTAAATGGACTTCCTGCAAGCAGATTGTGCAGAATTATTATGTCCATAGGTAGGTACTAGGCTATCGGCCCAAGGGCCTAAGTAAGCCTAGCCAACAAGGTTCCCTGGCTTACACCACCCAAGAAAGTTATTCTCCTGTACCCCTGTCAAGCAGAGCCACAGAAGTGATCATCCACTTATCAAGATTTTTCTTGAAGAGTGCTAATGAGGAACTTTGATTGACATAGATGGGTAGCTTGTTCCAGAGCATGGGAAGTCTCTGGGACAGGAATCTATCCCTCCAGCATGTCCTGTTTATTATGGTGACAAGGTTTAGGTCCCTAGAGCGTGCAGCTCAGAGGGATTGGGATTTCTTTAGGGCAGCATGTCCAACAGCTCTGGGTTTGACATAGCTATATGTTAGGCAGAGATCACCTCGGAGTAGGCGATATGCTACAGAGTAAAGCTGCAGTTTTATGAGATGGTCAGTGTAGGGCATCTGCTTGAGGCCAGTAATCCTCTTTGTGAAGTACTTCTGTAGCCTTTTCAGCTGCTGCAGATGTCTTGTGAGGTACATTCCAAAAGGGGCATTGGACTCTATAATGGGTCTAATGAGTGTCGAGTAGAGGGGAACAATGACCTAATTTTTCCTAGATGAGAACCCTTTTGTGATGAGGTGTGCCACATAGAAGGATTTCCTGACTACTGTGGCGATGTGATTATCAAAGGAGAGACTATTGTCCACCTGGGTCACCAAGTCTCTTATCACACATTCGGCATTAAGTAGACTGCCACCTATGTGGTAGCTCATGAGTACAGAGTTTTTAACCAAAGGGGATAACAGTGCACTTTTTGGCATTGAGCTTGAGGCCATGGCTCTGACACCAGGCATCTGTCTCAGTGAGGCCCTTCTGTAGGATGTCCACATAATTTGGGGACTCAACTATGGCTCCTAGTTTGCAGTCATCTGCGAACTTCATTAGCCAAAGGCCTGTGTACTTCAGAGAAGTAGATACCAAACAGGAGAGGTGCCAGGACTGAACCCTGTGGTACTCCATTTGTCACTGGTTTGAAGTCAGATTTGGAGTCTGCAACCTTTACAGTGTGGGTTCTGTCAGTGAGCCAATTGGCAACCCATCTTGTGATGTAAGGATTTAGACATAGTGAGTTTAGCTATAATTCCAGAATGAGGGATGGTGTTGAAAGCCTTGGCAAGGTCTAGATAGGCTGTGTGAAACACCTTACCCTCGTCTACAGCTTTGGTGACTGCCTCAAAGAAGTCTATCAGGTTCAGGAGGCATGATCTGCCTTTTGTAAACCCGAACTGGGTGGGGTTCAGTGTTTGGAGGTTACCAATGTCTTTGTTTATGAGTTCCATGATGATACATTCCATGGTCTTACAGACCAGGCTCGTAAGGCTAATAGGGCAATAGTTCTCTGGATCAGAGGTGGCTCCCCACTTTGTGGAGTGGGATAACTGTTGCTGTGTGCCATTCAGTGGGCACAAAGCCTGATGTGAGACTATGATTGAACATGGTGCTTAGGTGGGGAGCCAGTTCGTTCTGAAGTTCATGTAAAACACAGGCTGGGATGGTGTCCAGTCCCATGGATGTTGTGTTTTTGGCTTTACAGAGTCCATCTTTTACCTGTGTAGTTGTGATTACAGGGACTCTGCATTCTTCCTGTATAGATATGGGCCCTTTAGGGGGTGAGAGGGGGCTAAAGTTAGCACTGAAACTATCTGCCAGGATGTTGGCAATATCAGTTGGCTCTGTAACTTTCATGCCGTTGTGCTGTAACTCAGAGCAGATATGGGTGTTGCCATTGAGATTCTTGACATAGCTATAGAATGCTTTGTGGTTGTCCCTAGAATCAGTGGTGATTTTGTTTTGTAACTAGGATAGGAGGATCTTATAAGGGATCTCAGCTTCTTACTAAGGCTGACCAGGGAACTCCTCCACTCATGGGATTTTACTCTCTTTTGCAACAGTTTCTTCCTTCTGTTGTAGAGTTTGTTTATGGCAGGGGATCACCAGATTGTCTTCCTTTTTTTGGAGGATAGCATCTTGGTTCTGTTTGGGATAGCACAATCCATGCACTTGTGTAAGTGCTTATAGAGTGCATCTGTGTAGGATTCAGCAGTCATAACTATATTATCCATCTGCATGGGTGTCAAGACTTATCCTTCTGCCTGTAAAATCTATCAAATAGATTATTCATATAAAAGGAGAGTGGGCATTGAAGATGACAAAAACACTTATCAAAAGGACTTGTAAAGGTGCAGAGGACAACCTATAAAGAGAGGAAATCATTGTCATATACTAAGTATCTGGGTTAAGGGACTGATCCCAATGATGGTGATTGCCACTAAGCAAAATTTAAAATTTTTAATTTAAATTTTTTCTGATTGTCTCAGAAACTTTATAATTCTAAGGTTTAGAATGGTTAGACCTGACTAAACTGTGTAGAGTGCAAAATATACATACCTGATAGAAATGCACCACTAAAAATAACATTTTCATGGTTTATAAGTGGCAATAGTTAAACAAGTGTCCCTTTTTTAAGTTTTAAGGGCATATTTTTGAGTATATTTTTAAGTGGTAGCTAGATGGGTGGTGTATGGGCAAATTTATGCTGTCTGAGCACAAAATATTGAATTCTGGCCACTCTGCTATATATACACACATACATGTTTGAAGTTTGAACTAAATTTGTCTGCTAGTAAATTGCCTATGTCCAGGAATTTAAAATCATTTACTTTTATTATGTGCAGTGCTGCAAATTGTTTCTGAGGTTTCTAACATAGTTAAAGAAGGCTTTCTGGTTACCCTTTACCTAGCTGGTTATTTTTTTACCTGATATCTGACTTTCATTGATTTGATCAGGATAACAAGCTCCCTATTAAATTTAGCAAGAGTGTCTTTAGCATCTTGAGAGTTACATTTATTTTTCCAGGCAATATGCTTTCTTTTATTACAGAGCCTGTTTATATTTGGGTTCGACTAAATGAAATTATTCTTAAATGTGGCTTTCTATTTACTTCAGAGGGGGATAGATGTGTTTATGCAGCTATTTACATGTGCATAGGATTTGGCAGTAAAGGATTCCGCATAATTCAGGCCATCACTTAGTTTTACTAGATTAACCTTAGCATAATCTCTGAAAACAGAGGTATTGGAAGATGCATTTGGCTTCAGTCTTCTAATGAATGTGACTGATATGTGGTCCAGTTTAACCAGGGAGGAAGTGGCAGTTGGTGGGCACCAAAGTTGTCCCATATTGTTAAGGACCAAGTCCAGGATTTTCTCTCTCTTGTTTGGGTACAGACTAACTGATCCAGATATCCTGTATGGATGAAATCCAGAACTGTCTGGGAATACATACTCATGGATATACAAGTTTCCCAGTTAATGGAGGAGTAGTTGATTGAAGTCTCCTAGAATAATGGTGTTGGCTTAATGCATAGGGACACCATATTAGTTAGGTAGGAGATATGGACTGATGGGGTACATAGAGGGGACCTATAGTTAGGTATGACACAGTAAGGAGTTTTGCTAATGCTAAGTTGGATGCAGAGGAATTCCACATCATTATCTCACCTAGCAAGTCTGAAGATGAATTGTTCTTTAAGAATATGTTGACACCATCACCTTTTCATCTCGGGTGATAGCCCTGAACTTGTGGCAGGTATTGAAATCCTGCATTAAAGGAGTGCTGTCATCGGTCTTGAACTAGGTCTCTGTGATGATGCATATATAGATGTTTTCCAGGGGAAGCAGTGCTTGCAAGGAGTGGACTTTTTAACTTAGGCTCTGAAAAGGAAATTGGTTAGTTTCTAATTCATGTAGCTATAAAATTCAGTATAAAAACTGTAAAAGTTTCTGAATGCAAACACACTATTTATTAAAGCAGCATCATGGTTGGGAGTACTTCAGTACAGAGAGATTCAACTATATACATAGCCATAAGTTCCTTTATACCTTTCTGTCAAAAACAAACAAACTCCATGGTCACACAGAGTTTACAGCTGTAACTTTGAAAAAATCTATATGTATTTCTTGCACTAAGAAGTTGAGGTGTGTGTGTGTGTGTGTGTGTGTGTGTGTGTGTGTGTGTGTGTGTGTGTGTGTGTGTGTGTGTGTGTGTGTGTGTGTGTGTGTGACAGAGTCACACAGAGTGAGAGAGAGAGAGAGAGAGAGAAATGCCCTAGTTAGATCTAACAGGTGGAATTTATTTTCAAGTGCATTTTCAAGGAATTGTGAGCTTCAAGGGAAGCAAAGGTTACTGCTGCTCATGCTAAGTCTGCTTAAAATGTGCAACTGTTTTGCTTAGCAAATGGTATCATTATTGTGGTACAGAATTTTAAAGCAGTGTTAAAACAGCAGGTAGCATACTTGCATCTTGATGCAAAGGACTGTAGGTTCTATTCATACAGCATGTACATTTGTATTTTAAGGGGGTATGGTACTGCAGTTCTTAATATGTCCTCCTTTGGATGAGACACCTAATAACTATGAACCTGTTTTTTAGCTTGTCACTCATTCCCTATTCCAATATACCAACTTACCATTTATTTTAATGTAGCACAAGCAATTTATTCTTGGGCAACAGGCACTGAATTTGTAAATGAAACACTGAAATATAAAGTTTTCTAGCAACAACCTCTTCACTGGTTTCAGATCTCTTTAATGTGGATTTATTCAGATGACGTTTACTTCTGCAGAGATCCTGCATATTGATTGATATTGGTGGATTGTATGACAAGTTTGAGTGGCCCTTTACTGTTGAAATGTTTTGAATTGGGTAGGTTGTCATTATTGGTTCATATGATTTTTTCATTGCTTAAAGGAAAAATGTTCAGAACTATAAATTTAAAACACACTCTAACAAGTGGTGCTGTATTATACAAGGGATATAATTAAATTATTATATAGTATAATTAATACAGTCAGGAAGGTGAATCAAAGAACTTTTGCATGGTTCTAAAAATGTGTGCAAGGAGCTTATGATTTGAAAACAGCCCAAAGGTAAACTTAACCTGCCACTGGCCAGATGCATTTTCTTTGAATGTGGGTTTCAATGCTGTTTCAGTGAATGTGGGTTTCAAAGGTAAAGTTTTAATGCTAAGTCTGTTTTCATTGCAAAACTATTGCTTTGTTTAGGTTTAGTAAATATCTATCAGTGTTTGTGCTATAAAATTTGAAATAAAAGTTGTAAATAAAATCCAGTTATCTGGAATCATTGTAGAAGTAAAGCATAAAACAGTATGCACACTGAGAGATTTGAACAGTGTCTATGACAAATGGGGAGAAATAGCCAAGTAATGGGACACTGGAATGGCTACATGGGTGGGAGGGGTGGGGCTGCGTGCGTGGATGGGTTGGGGCTATGTGGGCAGAGGGGGTGGGGCTGTGTGGGCAGGGGGGTGGGCTGTGTGGGCAGGGCTTTGGGTTTGCACCCCCCTGCAAAAAATCCTGCGGGCTCCCTTGCACGCAGGTTAGGGAATCTTCACCCTCTATTCATCAAGGGATATCCTTAAAGGATCGGGGAAGTAGCACCAGTCCTGCAGGCACCCTGTCACATGAACAGTGGAAGTAGTACCACTGTGGGAGTGGGATCTGTTATGGCCACCAGCACACATCTGACAATGCAGCAGCTCTTCAACAACATGGATGCTGATCCCCCCCAGCAGATATTCCATAACAGACACTGCAAGATCCAGTGTGTCATTCATCCGGTCCAAGGACTCACCCACACAGTTCAAGCATGCTTGCACATCAGAATGCATGAAATATAGGATACTAACTATCAGTTCTGAGGCCCTTGTGGAGATGGCCTGTGCCACCATGATGGCCCGAGACATACATTCTGTGGCACCCAGTGTTTAACCAACATCAGGGGAGTGCAGAACACATACCTCCTCTGAGCACCTCTAACTACATCCCAGTATGGTACTTTACACTGATGATGGCTTGGGGGGAGACTCCACTACTTGTAAAAACAGCAGCAGGAGTAATTACACTACCCTGATCAACCATGTCATACTCAACCTGCACTATGTTAAATGGCTCCATGTCATTGGTATGTGATATCATACAGTCTGTGTCCAAACTTTGGGAAGGAAATGGGGGAAAAACACTATCAGTGTCAGACTGACCCTCCGCAACCGCAGACTGTGCCTGTTCATCCCTGCCATCATCAGCAGATACTAGCGATACTCTGACATCAGACAGAAGGAGCTCCACAGTGCCAAGGGCAGTCTTACCTGTGATTATAAAAATAAAACAGAAAAAATAGGAGAAATACAAGAAAAAGTGGTCAGACATATGCTATGTTAACCTGAGTAAAGGAATAATAGATGTACTAACAAGTAAATTTTTCTGGAAGGTAGATTTAAAGATCAATATGTAAATGAAACAAAAAAGTTATGCCCATACCATGTTCAGGTGGTTGTAAAACCTCAATACCAGATGTGGAAAGATAATTAAACTGGAGATTGATAAAGTTATGATAAGCATTAAACACAACATAAGAGTTACAAAGCTATGCTTGAGAAGGAATTAAGGTTGTAGCCTTGTAAAACCTTAGCATTAATCAGTCTCCCTTATCCTGGGAGGAGGAAAGGAAGCTAAACCACCTACTGATGGAAGCTTAAAAAGGATTTCCACTGCATAAAATTCCAAGTTAGAGCAATATTTAGTAAATAATGTGATGAACTCTCAATCAGCATTGAAAATCCTTTATTGCAGAGATGGATGAGTGTTTCATTACATTCAAATAAAACATGCA
This sequence comes from Protopterus annectens, assembly GCF_019279795.1. Classification (NCBI taxonomy): domain Eukaryota; kingdom Metazoa; phylum Chordata; order Ceratodontiformes; family Protopteridae; genus Protopterus; species Protopterus annectens. The sequence goes on along the minus strand of NC_056731.1, from coordinate 695,504,391 downwards.
AACATTCAGCTTATATACACTTGTTAACAATGGGGTGTGCCAGGTGTGGTGGTCTCTCATTGGCTGAAAGCTCGACTATTTTGAATTGGTAAGGGAGTCTATCCCTTTATTTCCATATCAAGTAGTTCTGACCAATCAGAAATGATCTAGTGTACAACACATGGTGAAAAAAACTCTAAACCTTCGCAAATGGTATAAAATTAACATCAATATTTGATAACTGAAATTATAAGTTTACTAGTGTATCCTATTAGCTGAAAAATTAGTTTGATCCCAACTCTTTTGAATAATCCTCTTCAGAACTATCCCTTAAAAACATACAATCTCAAATGAAAAGTACAAAGAAACGTTATGGAAATACAGTGCTAACAAACAGTGGAGAAGAAAAATAACAACGCACTATAGGAACCCCTGTCTATTTTATCTGAAAATTGCACTGTATGAAAGCAGAAGAAATAATCAAGGATGCATGTAAAATAATCATTCAAATGAATCCTTAAAGAAAATAAAAGAAAAATATTCTATTAAAGCAACAAGGTTAAATACCATGGTAAAATAAGATATTAATGACAGTTGTTCTCTTATGGGAATTTTAAAACTGTGTGTTATGTCTATTTAATTTATTTCAATTTTAACTGAATTTTTCCTTTGTATAATGATACATTATGACTGCTTTGAAGTTTTTATTTAACTAAACATTAGTGAAATGCATACGGGAAAAGTTTTTTATTACTATGTATTGTTTAGAAATGGTGATTTGCTATGTTATGTATCACTTTAAGGTTTTAATTAGGTTAACTGATTAAAATAATTGATTAGTTGTTAAATATCTGAGGCTATTATATAAGGGTGAAGATGGTCTAAGTTTTTGTTTTTTACTCTGATGAAGCCCTATTTATTGTGAAGGGTGAAAACGTTAAGTATCTGGTTGTGAATTCATCTTCTTAAATTGCTGTTTTTGCTGTTTCTCAGATTTGTTTTTATTTAGATTACCAGTCTTTGACCACTGTGTCAAACTTTCTTGAGCACCCCTGGCTCTCTTTCTGGTATTTGTAATCATATTTCTAGCTCTTTGTCTGACAGCCTTATACTCCTGGCCATGGTCACCCACAGCATTCACATCACTGACAATCTACTGCCAGAGATGGTCATAAAAAGGCCTGTCAGTTGATGTTTTCAATGACATGAGAGAGCCATATAGACAGCGGGTCTGGACTATAATTTCATTCTCAATATCTGAAAATGCTGATTTATGTGGCATGGCTGGTTTATGTGCCATATCCCTGTACTGAAGTAAAAAACAACTGCTATCAGGCGAACCAACAGTAGCTGTATTATTATGCAGGTATTATCATTAAGAAAAATTGAAAATAATGAATATATATATATATATATATATATATATATATATATATATATATATATATAAATAAAGCTATCTGACATATACCTGTAAGATTCCACAATACCCCTTCCCCTGGCAATTAAAGAACTGAATAAGGAGAAAGATATTTGGTCATGTCCAGAATATATAACAGAATTAGCAATGAAACAAGGGCATGGAATGACATCTTTAACCTAAAATAAGCTTCTAAAGAGTCAAACAGGTCAACAATCCCAAGGATATGTGAGCAGAACACAAGTTTTGTAAGTATTACAAACCACTGATCATTGTAATATCAACTGTCCGGACAGATGGAATATGCAAACTAGCTGTAAGTTCATTATCATCCCTGAATAATTCAATATGCTTATGGTGCTGGGCAGGCAAACATGGTGCAAAGACCTTGATGCTGTGTAAAAACACTAGCAATACAAGAGCAAGTTTTCAGAACTGTGGTTAGCTAATGCATTGCAAGTGGGACTCATTAGCAGTAGTGCATGACTAATTAATCCTTTAATACTCCTGCTACTGGGATGTACACTAAAAGAGGGTATGCCAGAGAGAAAATAGTCTTACAACAAAGTATTTGCTTACAGTTGCTTAGGAGAAAGCATTTATACCACATTTATCAAAATATGATTAAAAGATAAGTATGCTTATGAGTCAGAAATGCATGTAATTCATGTGAAGCATATTTAACTAAACATATAAACAGAAAAAAATCAATTTTATTGCAAATTATAATACATCCATGCTGCAAGCCCAATAAAAGTGAGCAATGCGCACAAAAGAAAGAGGACACACTGTTGTATTTCAAATATTTGTTTGTGCTGCAACATGCTTCAGTGGCATAACTTGTGAAAATATTCCAGTCAGAAAAGAATCAATACATCAAGTACATTACTCTTGGAGGGATGCACAAAAGAATCAATACATAGAGTACATTACTCTTGGAGGGATGCACAAAAGAATCAATACATAGAGTACATTACTCTTGGAGGGATGCACAAAAGAATCAATACATAGAGTACATTACTCTTGGAGGGATGCACAAAAGAATCAATACATAGAGTACATTACTCTTGGAGGGATGCACAAAAGAATCAATACATAGAGTACATTACTCTTGGAGGGATGCACAAAAGAATCAATACATAGAGTACATTACTCTTGGAGGGATGCACAAAAGAATCAATACATAGAGTACATTACTCTTGGAGGGATGCACAAAAGAATCAATACATAGAGTACATTACTCTTGGAGGGATGCACAAAAGAATCAATACATAGAGTACATTACTCTTGGAGGGATGCACAAAAGAATCAATACATAGAGTACATTACTCTTGGAGGGATGACAAAAGAATCAATACATAGAGTACATTACTCTTGGAGGGATGACAAAAGAATCAATACATAAAGTACATTACTCTTGGAGGGATGACAAAAGAATCAATACATAGAGTACATTACTCTTGGAGGGATGCACAAAAGAATCAATACATAGAGTACATTACTCTTGGAGGGATGACAAAAGAATCAATACATAGAGTACATTACTCTTGGAGGGATGCACAAAGAATCAATACATAGAGTACATTACTCTTGGAGGGATGCACAAAAGAATCAATACATAGAGTACATTACTCTTGGAGGGATGCACAAAAGAATCAATACATAGAGTACATTACTCTTGGAGGGATGACAAAGAATCAATACATAGAGTACATTACTCTTGGAGGGATGCACAAAAGAATCAATACATAGAGTACATTACTCTTGGAGGGATGACAAAAGAATCAATACATAGAGTACATTACTCTTGGAGGGATGACAAAAGAATCAATACATAGAGTACATTACTCTTGGAGGGATGCACAAAAGAATCAATACATAGAGTACATTACTCTTGGAGGGATGACAAAAGAATCAATACATAGAGTACATTACTCTTGGAGGGATGCACAAAAGAATCAATACATAGAGTACATTACTCTTGGAGGGATGCACAAAAGAATCAATACATAGAGTACATTACTCTCGGAGGGATGCACAAAAGAATCAATACATAGAGTACATTACTCTTGGAGGGATGCACAAAAGAATCAATACATAGAGTACATTACTCTTGGAGGGGTGACAAAAGAATCAATACATAGAGTACATTACTCTTGGAGGGATGCACAAAAGAATCAATATATAGAGTACATTACTCTTGGAGGGATGACAAAAGAATCAATACATAGAGTACATTACTCTTGGAGGGATGCACAAAAGAATCAATACATAGAGTACATTACTCTTGGAGGGATGCACAAAAGAATCAATACATAGAGTACATTACTCTTGGAGGGATGCACAAAAGAATCAATACATAGAGTACATTACTCTTGGAGGGATGCACAAAAGAATCAATACATAGAGTACATTACTCTTGGAGGGATGCACAAAAGAATCAATACATAGAGTACATTACTCTTGGAGGGATGCACAAAAGAATCAATACATAGAGTACATTACTCTTGGAGGGATGCACAAAAGAATCAATACATAGAGTACATTACTCTTGGAGGGATGACAAAAGAATCAATACATAGAGTACATTACTCTTGGAGGGATGCACAAAAGAATCAATACATAGAGTACATTACTCTTGGAGGGATGACAAAAGAATCAATACATAGAGTACATTACTCTTGGAGGGATGCACAAAAGAATCAATACACAGAGTACATTACTCTTGGAGGGATGCTCAAGAGAATCAATACATAGAGTACATTACTCTTGGAGGGATGACAAAAGAATCAAGACATCAAGTACATTATTCTTGGAGGAATGCACAAAAGAATTAAGACATCAAGTACATTTCTCTTGGAGGGATGCACAAAAGAATTAGGACATCAAGTACATTACTCTTGGAGGGCTGCACAAAAGAATTAAGACATTGAGTACATTACTCTTGGAGGGATGCACAAAAGAATCAATACATAGAGTACATTACTCTTGGAGGGATGACAAAAGAATCAATACATAGAGTACATTACTCTTGGAGGGATGCACAAAAGAATCAATACATAGAGTACATTACTCTTGGAGGGATGACAAAAGAATCAATACATAGAGTACATTACTCTTGGAGGGATGACAAAAGAATCAATACATAGAGTACATTACTCTTGGAGGGATGCACAAAAGAATCAATACATAGAGTACATTACTCTTGGAAGGATGACAAAAGAATCAATACATAGAGTACATTACTCTTGGAGGGATGCACAAAAGAATCAATACATAGAGTACATTACTCTTGGAGGGATGCACAAAAGAATCAATACATAGAGTACATTACTCTTGGAGGGATGCACAAAAGAATCAATACATAGAGTACATTACTCTTGGAGGGATGCACAAAAGAATCAATACATGAGTACATTACTCTCGGAGGGATGACAAAAGAATCAATACATAGAGTACATTACTCTTGGAGGGATGCACAAAAGAATCAATACATAGAGTACATTACTCTTGGAGGGATGACAAAAGAATCAATACATAGAGTACATTACTCTTGGAGGGATGACAAAAGAATCAATACATAGAGTACATTACTCTTGGAGGGATGCACAAAAGAATCAATACATAGAGTACATTACTCTTGGAGGGATGCACAAAAGAATCAATACATAGAGTACATTACTCTTGGAGGGATGCACAAAAGAATCAATACATAGAGTACATTACTCTTGGAGGGATGCACAAAAGAATCAATACATAGAGTACATTACTCTTGGAGGGATGACAAAAGAATCAATACATAGAGTACATTACTCTTGGAGGGATGACAAAAGAATCAATACATAGAGTACATTACTCTTGGAGGGATGCACAAAAGAATAAATACATAGAGTACATTACTCTTGGAGGGATGCACAAAAGAATCAATACATAGAGTACATTACTCTTGGAGGGATGCACAAAAGAATCAATACATAGAGTACATTACTCTTGGAGGGATGACAAAAGAATCAATACATAGAGTACATTACTCTTGGAGGGATGCACAAAAGAATCAATACATGGAGTACATTACTCTTGGAGGGATGACAAAAGAATCAATACATAGAGTACATTACTCTTGGAGGGATGCACAAAAGAATCACTACATAGAGTACATTACTCATGGAGGGATGCACAAAAGAATCAATACATAGAGTACATTACTCTTGGAGGGATGCACAAAAGAATCAATACATAGAGTACATTACTCTTGGAGGGATGCACAAAAGAATCAATACATAGAGTACATTACTCTTGGAGGGAAAAAGAATCAATACACAGAGTACATTACTCTTGGAGGGATGTGCAAGAGAATCAATACATAGAGTACATTACTCTTGGAGGGATAACAAAAGAATCAAGACATCAAGTACATTATTCTTGGAGGAATGCACAAAAGAATTAAGACATCAAGTACATTTCTCTTGGAGGGATGCACAAAAGAATTAGAACATCAAGTACATTACTCTTGGAGGGCTGCACAAAAGAATTAAGACATTGAGTACATTACTCTTGGAGGGACGCACAAAAGAATATTCCAGTCAACAAGACTTCTATTGTGAAAGGACAAAGTTCAAGTGTGAGAACATAGTTATATTGCTCCCTACATGTAAAATATTAGAACTGCAAGGCTGAATATATGGGTTCTACTTTCTATACTCATAATGTCAATTGTTGATGTGGCAAACAATGTTAATTGTGTCAATGTTTCATGGTAATACTATGGTTTCACTGTTAGCTCTACATAAGATGCAGTCTGTGTGACATTAGAGATAATTAATACTACCATTTTATGGTTTAAGACAACAACATCGTGAAATCATCACTCAGGATCAATGTTTTTATTTTGTTTTATTTTTGTGGGGGCAGTATTCATCCTTTGCACAATACTTGATATTGCGTGTTGCTGACTGTCAGTGTTGACTATCACTGAATGACAGCTAACTTTCTAAGGCAAACATCTCAAAAATTTTATTTGACATGACACCAGTAGCGCACATGAAACTGACACCACTGCGCTAAAGTCAGCAAGCTGGGCAGTACTGAGTTCAAAAAAAATATATACTTGTTATGCAATGTTCTCTGTAGCTCAACATGCTAATTCAGTAAGTTCTGTGGAACAGCACAAATAATGCAGGTTTGAATCCAGTTTTGGAGACTTTGAATATAGTATTCACAGTTACATACTTTTTGTGTACTTGAGATTGAAGTCTTATTGCAATATGAATATTTTGATTGTAATAGTGTATACTGGATGATAAATGAGATAACTTTAATCTGCACCCTGCAGTTTTCTTAGCATTGGTTATAGTCATAGCTAATTTTATGTGCATTATATAACAAATATCCCATGGTCTAAAGTCTGAGGAATTGAAATCAGTCATACAATGAATTGTGAAATACGAATCCTTAATTAAAACATCTGTTATGTCTTAACACTTATTCATGACAGTAATACATTTCATTAACACAGGTGTACATTTTACTTGTACATGCTATGTACAGCATGATTTCATATAAACTGCTGTATGGCCCTTACTCAATAAATTTTATTGCATAACTGCATGATGAGATGTGACAGAAATGTTGTATTATAGCAAACCATATTAAAATAGTCAAAGTTTTAGGGTAATGCCATAGTGGTTGGGTTCAGATCTTAATATCTTATATACCATTTAAATTAGGTCCCTAATATCAAGATTTCCCTTGAAGTAGGCCAACATTTGGATAAATCAGCACAATGCACTTTATGTTTTTCCTGTATTCTTTTTTATTTATTTTTTGTAGCTTTATCCTTTTTGAGTTGCTTGACATTACACATCATTGAATGCCGGTGGTGACAAGCAGTTAACAAAAGTTAACTCTTCAAGGCAAAAACTGAAAATTTTATTTGGCAAATAAGACTGGTGCCTTTGGGCTTCAGTCACTCTCTGAGCAGCACTAAATACAAAAAATATATCTGTTATGTAACTTTCTGTGTGGCTGAACATGTTAATACAGTAAAGTCTGAGTAGCAGTAGAAGTAATGCAGGGTTTAAATTCATATAACAAATTGTTCTACTGAGGGGGTCAGACTATATCATCAATGACTTTTTATTAGTAATTAAAGATGTACTACTAGCAAGTTGTAAACTGAAACTTGTAACACAACTCTGTGTAATGAATATGAAATACTTTATACACTGTGAGATAAGTTTAAAGCATAACTATGATTGTTGTTAATTTGTAGCTCATTTGCACATGTATGATGCAACCAGTATTTATTGGCATAATGTGTAACTCATTACAGTTATAATAATTTTCACTGGAATAGTATGTCATCAAAATATGTATGTCCCCTTCCTCAACATGTGATATTAGATTACTCATTCCAATGCAAAGAAAATGATCTGGTGAAATAAATTATTCCCTCAAAATATAAGTCCAAAAAATAACTGCCCTAAGTGCAACACATAAAGGCTTTTCATAATTAGGTCTATTGTCTTGAGTCAAGTTCAGATTGTTACACCTCACCTCAACTTGCAACCTGAAAATGTTTGTTTTTTTCTGTGGCATTAACAGTTAATAAACATAAGATAACAATTCAGCTTTCTTTTTATCAGTAGTTTGATTCCTAGGTGCTATCAATTAAAATAATTAATTTAATTGTTCAGTCAAAATTGAAAAATCATGTCATATCTGTCTGTCACAAAATTATATATATGATTACTATCCACCATAATAAGAGGTCATGGCCAGAGCTGGCAATGTATCATTGCAATGTAAATCAGGTGCCATCGTAAAAAAGCATTTTATTATGTCAGTGTGAAACAAGTGTAAATGACATTGAGCATCACACATGGCCAAATCTTACTGCCATAATTCTCACCTGAAGTGTATTAGAGGAAATCATTCCCAAATGTTCTGCCAGGCCATTTGCTTTCTATCATGCAAATAAAGTTAACGAGTGCCATTCCTTGCACACAAGCAATTCTACATGAGATCTGAATTGGCCACCAATTCCCTGTCATTTTTCCTGATATCCTATAGAAGGCATGGCAGGCAATGTTGAGGGTGGTGCTCCATTTAGAGCCTAAAGATGGTGTCTGGAGGAGCTCATGATCATTGCTGCACTCCTCATAATGCACTACAGCTTTTGGTTTCTGCAAGAGGGTTATACATGGTGTCAGCACAAGGCTAAGAGTTGGAATAGCTTGGCCAAGGCTATCAGCAGTGCAAATAGTATTTCACACACTGGAGAACAATGTCATCACCATTATAGTGTCATTAAATGGTGCAAGCAGGACCTCCTTTGTGGATGGGAGGAAGTATTTAGAACAGCTAACACCTCTAAGTTGTGTTAAGTATAGTGGTCCATTACCAGCCAATAAAGTATCATAAACTGGCAAGACATATATTTTTTTTACATTTTTTTTCTATTTTCTGTTCTGTACAGCTTTAGAGGAGATTGAAAGGAAACAGAAGGCCAATCAAGACTGACTGGCATGCCTAAAACAGGGACAAAGTATGGCTCAAATAGAAATTTTAGCAATACCATAACACATCAGAAATGTAATTAACTTTACCAGATTTCAGGGCATCATTCCACATGAGCTTGAGGCACACACAGCTGAATAGGAATTTTATATAGCTCTATATATATATATATATCTATATCTATATATATCTATATATATATATATATATATATCTATATTCAGATATATATTGTCGGATATATATGTATATATATATATATATATATATATATATATATATATATGTGTATGGTTCTAGGTCATAAGATCGACAGCCACTTTCACCGACAACATAAACATCGACACCACATTATCGACAAACCATAAACACGACACCTCACATGCCCGACAAACAAGTAACCGACGGTCCACAAACACGAAACCCCATACACTGCACACACCACAATAACAACAATCAACTAACAAAACACATCCCCTTATCCAAAAACCACACACAGAACACAAGCACACCAAAATCCTCACAAACCCACACTAAACCTCACACACACAACTATGTACAACCCTAACCCAAACCCTTACCCTAAGGTCCGTCACTATCGCACACTCAGCTAACCCCCGCCCTAACCCTAACTCACTTAACCCACCCCTAACCCAAAAAATACCACTACCGCACACTTACATAACCCGCGCCCTAACGCTAACTCACTTAACCCGTCCCTAACCCAAAAAACTGCCACTACCGCACACTTACCTAACCCGCGCCCTAACCCTAACTCACTTAACCCGCCCCTAACCCAAAAAATACCACTACCGCACACTTACCTAACCCGCGCCCTAACCCTAACTCACTTAACCCACCCCTATCCCCACAGACTGTCACTATCCACACTTACCTTACTCGCACCCTAACGTCCGTCACCACCGCATACTCACACAGCCTTCTTTACAAGTCACTATCCCTGGCGTCGGCGTTTTCATCCGTAGCATCGGTCTTCCGAGTGTCGATCATTTGGCGCCCGCTAATCCATTGTCGGTGATGTCGGCTGTCGATCTTCTAACATAGAACCATATATATATATATCAAGCAAACATGCACGCATCAATAGCTCTTTATCATTGCATTGACAATGTGTAAATCAATGATCAGTATTCATAGTTGTGTGTCCAAATGCTATAGGGGTATTCCTGATGCTTACGGATGAGTGTAGCAAGTAAGAAATTAATAGATGCCAGCTATGCTAATGCAAAAGGCCTTAAAAATAAGCACAGGATGCCAGTGAGGTAGTTTTGCTATTCATAGTCCAAAATCCTGGTGATATGCACATTCGTTGTTAAAAGCAATGCTTTACCTTTGATATTGGAGTTGCAATCCATGAACGTGTTTGTCCAAGTATGCACAAGCACTTCTCTGACACAGAAATTAATTCCTTTCCTCAACATCCTGTTCATTATTTTGTAATAAGTATGCACAAACCACAAAAATAATGCAATAAATTATTTTGCCCAGCAATCACTTCCGTAGTCTGCCCATGTATGTACAAGCACTTCCCTGACAAACAAATGAATTATTTCCCCAAGAGACTCCTTCAGGAGTATGTCCTAGTATATACTGGTACCAAAAATGAAAGACTCACCCAAACAACCCCTTCAATAAAATGACCAGTAAAATGTTCAGCCAAATGTCCAGGTATGCATAAGCACAAAATGAAACATTTCCTCAACTGACCCCTTCAGTAATATTTCCTTATAAATCATGAGTATCAAAATGAAACATTCAGCTAAGTGACCCCTTCAGTAAAATGTTGAGGCATGCACAAGCACCAAAATTAAACACTTCCCCAAGTTACCTCTTCAGTAAAATGTCCAGGTGTGCACAAGCACCAAAATAAAACATTCACCCAAGTGACTTCAGTAAAAATGCCCACGTATGCACAAGCACCAATTGATTTCTACTTGCATCTCTGTATTCTCTAGGAAAACTGCCTCATACTGGCATAAGTCTAGGGCTATTTACATGTTTATTATGCAAATGAGCTCATTATAGATACATGTCTATGAAAGGAACTTACACATACACGTAAAGCCCCTTCACAGTGTAATAGCTATCCCCCTATTGTTTATACAATAAGCATGTTACTCTTTTGCAGTAAAGAGGCTTGTTTCCAGCAACTCCTTTGCACCTTTGTATGCATTCTGACAGCCTAGATTTGCATATTGACATAGCTTTGCTCTTCGTAGATCACCTTATTAAAATGCAAAGCCCTGACTGTGAATATTGCCCAATGTAGCTCTCTATGGGTTCAATGCCAAGCAGCAGCAACTAGCTTTTATTACATAATACAATATTAATTCTATTTTCTGCAGTCATTAAGTACAGTTAAAATTCTAATCTTTGTAATTCTTTTATTTAAATGGAATGCATATATGCAGTAGTTACACAAGTGATTGCTGCATGTCTATAATGACAATGAGATTGCTGTGTTTTATGACACATTTATACATTCACATTCATATCTGGATGTGCAAAAGATTACCATATGCATTTGTCAATTTGAATTTCTTTTGAAATATTAAAGTGACATGAAATTGATGTTATTTTTATATATTTTGCCTGTCCTCACCCTGTATCTCCTTTTCTTTTTAATATACATATTTTTACATTTGTAACATTATTCCTTCTCCAAAATAAATGACCATCAACACAGGGAGTTAGACCAATGCTGGGGATCAAGGTGCCACACCTTAATAGGTAGCTGCAGTGGCAGCACCACCCCAGGCAGCACTGACACTCAGCATTATCTCCACAGCTCCTGCACTACCTACTCCAGCTGCCCCAGGTATATCTGATAGGGACTTATGCAGTTGTCCCCACCAGGAGTAGTGCTAGTGGAGCTGTCAAGTTTTTCACCAGTCACGAGCTGACAGAGCTGCTGCATGATGTCATGAAGAGGGGCCTCAGTGTCCACAATGGCAGAATTGAGAAAGTCCTGAGTCAGACAGCCAAGTTTATGCTCCACCAGCACTGACCTAGGTGTCTGTGACAAGAGACAGTGGTGATAGTTCTGAGTGTGAGGATTAGAGTCTCACTGTATCCATGCTAGACAAGGATGCATCTCCAGTGTCCCTTACCTATCCACAATCATGGTGAGTCCCTATGTTTTGTGTCCATTATCATTGCTGTATGTTTTACATATCCTGTATGTTTCCACCTGCTCCCTAACCTACTATACCTACCTAACCTAACCCTCTTATTCTTAATCAACTCCCAAACATTCCTGTCTCACAAAAGGTATGACCCATACTTTGCTCTCCACTTCACATATATGTGTGTGTGTCTGGCGTATTTGATTTGGTACAGTTGGCAACACAATATTGTTAAGTTGCTGTTGCCCACCCATGGCATAGTGACTATTCAAATTCCTGAAATTATTTGTAAAATTATATAGTTATCTTGTGAAAAAGTACATAGCTATAGTGCTCTCTCACCACCATCCTGCACATTCCTCTATTTTTCCTCCTGGGTCCTACCCCTGCTTGCCCTCATTTTCACCATTGTCTTATCATATTCACATGTTCAGTCTGGTCAAAAAATACAATCAAGTACAACACACATGACCAGAGATGACTCATAGAAACAAAAGCTCAGTTTTGGTCCTCAGCATTTGTGTGGTGCTTTGCATCTTGCACCAATGATAAATGATGGTAAATGGGATTTCACATCCTACAGCAAAACTTAAGATTTTATCTTCAACCACACTAGTACAGTTATCATCACGCAACTGTGCTTAGCCCTGTTGCACAATAGAAATATAGAGTCATAGCATTATGAGGAGATCTTGTTTGCTTTAATATTTTTGTCAGGCTGCAAGATGAAATGTACTCCTCAATGGGATGTTACAATTCTCATTACAGTGATGAAGTTTGACGCCTGCATACTTCTGCATTGTTACTGTACCTTCAAAGTTGTGATTTTTACTATGTGAAATATGACTTCCTGTGTGGTATGTTCCTCTAATGTTCAAGTCTATAAATTGATTTTTGCATACTGTGAAGGATTTGAATCTAGAAGTCTGTTAAACTTTATTTAATCTTTTTTTATATCAATATTATGTGTGGAAGTGTTGGCTGCACATGTTATTAACTCACATAAATACTTACATTTAAATCATGGTGCATGTGCACTTAACATATAGTTCACTAGTTCATGGATTCAGATAGGTGGCTGTTGAAATCCATCAAAGGTGGCCAGGCACTAAGACTGCTATAGAATGAAAATTCAAACCTGGAGCTCCAGTTGTAGTAAAAAATCAGGTTTTAATGAATGATTTAGTGCTTTCATCATGTGACTCTCAGAGCTTCATCAGAATTTTCATTTTGTAGCCCTCTTAGTGCCAGGCCACCTTTTATTTATTTGTTGGTTTATTCATTAGTGGTTTTGCCTGGTTTATCAGTGTTTTCACATCCATCAAAGGCCAATGAAATGTGAGTGCAGTGACATGAAATATTGTCTTATCCAACATTCCCCCCAAATTTTTCCACCGCTTTTGGGTCAAACATAGGTCTTTCAACACATTGTCAGATTCATCCCATTCAAATATGTGTTCTGTGACCCTTGTGGTAAGATGTTTCATATGGTACATGCAGTTAATAGTGACTTCCATAGCATGTGGCTTTAGATAGGCAGGTATTCAATAGTTGTGTGAACTGTAACATAGCTAAAGCCTTTTGATCACTCAAAAGGTAGAGGATACATGACCATTCAAAACATTTCTTAATTCAGATTTTGAAATGTGTTCTTTCTGGCATCCATACATTAACGTCTCCTATGGCAAAAGCAGGTACAACACAGTTTTCTGGAGTGTAGAGCTTAGTAGTCAGGGGTTTGATAGGCGTGGCTTACCCAAACAATAGCAATATAGCACACTAACAGGCCAAAGTTTTTTGAGGCCTCAGACTACATTTTAGGAGAGACATAACCATTCCAACACACTATTGATGTAATTCCTTTAAGTTTGTGCTTCATGACACACCAGATATGATAATTTCTGTGGCATCATCAGTTGGTATACAACTCTGTGAAGTATGACAACAGGTAGGTGGTTAGATCTGGCAAAATGTAACTACTGAGTATATCAGAGAATACTTAGAGGCAAGATTTGCTTCCCCAAAAGGAATAGCATTTATTATATGACTAATGTAACTATTTATGTATGCCTTTTATTATTTTGTCCACTACATAGTGGGTAAAGACAAGAATAGCATAAGCACCAGTTCCCGATGGGTGACATGCTGTATAGTGGTCAGAAAGTTTGATAACACTTATGCTATGATACTTTCTTAAGGTTTTGTGGTGGGTAGCTGATGTTAATGCATTCATACCTGAAATTCCTTATGAACATGCCCAGTATAATGATGTAGTAGATGCATGCCACTTAGCACAAAGCACAATGAATAAACTTTTTTATGAAATAGCTATAGCCATTTGTTGTTATTTGCCAAAGACTTGCTAAAATTTGCCTCCAGCAGCATGGCTCTGCCAACATCCATGCAATTGTGAAAGTGACCTATGCCCGGAGGATAAGAGCATTGTTACAGGTCAGTGTGTAGCTGTTGCATGTGAAATGCAAATTATCAGCAGTTCACTTCCTACTTGACATTAATGTTGCACCTGTTTGGGAATTATGGTTATGTACTATCATACAGATATTACTAATATGTAAAACAAGGCTAACTTCAGGGTAAAATGTAATGTGCAGCATGATGCTATACTGCATTCACAGGGGTAGTTTAACAGACTATTTTATTTCAGTGTTTATTGTATGGCATCTGTAACAGAAAGGACACTGGAAATATGATGATCATACTGCTAAAAATGTGTTGTCCTTCAATCATTTTGAAATGACAGATGAAACAGTTCCATGTAGCTAATGTCATTATAAAATGCTGTTAGCATGTAAATTGTTTTTGGCTAAGTCTTCTTTGGTTAATTATCCATGTGTGGTCTTTCCATCACACATACCTACATCATATGCATAGGCATATACTGGCATTCATACTAACTACCCAGATGTCAAGACAGTGACTACCCATTACTTCTGCCTTGATTAATTTGAATGTTAATATATGTAATATTATCACGGCCCTCAGTTTGCAGCTATATACATCTCCCATCCATAATAGTTAGACATCTGTAACTATGGATTGCAGCACACTCTTCTGCTGAGGATATGCTACTCAAAGTGACAGTTCTGTACATGTGTCAAGTCCTTCTGAATTGTAATACATAAATACATCATATGTATGAAAACTCACACTTTCTACTATTCACAACATGCAGATTGTTACCACAAATGATTGTTTCCAGAATTAATGCTATTATTGGAATAATTTTGCAGGTGTGCATGAATCTTCTCAATATATTCTCATTTTTATATTTGTGTGAATTGCCATTACAGCTTCATTACTGATTCCTTAGTATGTACAAGGCAAGAAAAGGGTTAACATTCTTTAACCTGTATGTGTGTTCAAACATCAGTTCATTTCTATACACATTGTTGCCTTTGATTACTTTCACAATATACTTGACAAAAGTTACTTAACTGTGCACTACCTGCAGTATACATAATATCCCCTAATATATGTTTTCTTTGTTAACTGTCATCTCAACTCTCATAGTTCTCTGTTTATGAACTTCCCTCATTTCGTTAAACTGTAGTTGTGTCCCTCTCATCTCCTTTTGTCAACATTTCAATTTTATGGTCATGTGAATGTGTTCCCGAGTGGCCTTGATTATGTCTGTAATTTTCATTAATTATGAAAATGGGTGTTTGTGCAATTATCTAGAACTACACATTTTTTGTTAAGCTCCCCCTGCCTCTTGTTTATGTATTTCAAGTTGCCTGTGCCTTGCTGTTTCATCCACATGTGCTCATTACTGAGGTTATGTTTATATACAACCTGGTGTTTATACTGTGTGCTTCAGGCCATTTGTACCTCAGTGTAGCCACATACAGGTGTTCTGGCCATGAGCAGATGCTGCTCAATGTATAGGGTTGTTTGGCTTCTTGCATATTCGATGAGATCTGCTATTCATCTTGCAAAGACAGCCGAGCATGTAGGCTTTAGAGCAATGTGTACATACTTGTTAATGACTCTCAGGATATGTAATAAGGAAGCAACAATACTTGATAGGGTGAGTATTATTCAGGAAATAATGGACCTTCCCATATACCCACCCTGAAGGGCATTATTGCTCTTAAAAAATGGGATATTTGTTGAGGTATTTTATATTTTTTATTAGTATATACATTTTTTTCTTATTTTGATGTAAAATAGTTCATCTGGCTAATGTTTTAAAGTTGTTGTACCATATGTAATTGTTATCGTAAATAATATTTTGCATCCAAAATATAAGTTAGTATTTAATGACAACACAAGACACACACACACACACACACACACACACACACACACACACACACACAATCATCTCTTTCATATGCTCTTTCACATCTCAGTTACACAATGGCATTAGTTTTTTTTTTCTTTTCTTGTTTCCCCACCTTGCCAAAAGCAACTTTTTAAGTCATGCTTAGTGAAAGGGTAGTAACACTGCAAGTCATTGTTACTGCTTCAATGATTACTTTGTGTTTTTATTGTTTTATCATGTTATTTATTTTTATTTACCTTTTTTAAATACTGACTAAACTGCACAGCCATTTTAGTGAGCACACAAATTGCAGACTTTACTTTTTTTGGTCCTGTTCCACAGCACCTTGATATGCTGCCATCAAGTGACAGGCTTGTTTTTACTGAGCAGTATCTGTACATTAATACCCTGCTGGAGAATGTCCATTGAACAATAATGTTTTGATGCAAGACTTGCTCATTATCTAAAGCCGATTATTAGCCTATATCATCATCATACTAACCTAAGCTATTTACTTTGTCCTATTATTTCTAGATATAATGTATTATTAATCTGTAGACATTTCATATATTTCATATATTCCCCCGAATTCACGAATCCTCCGTGTAAGACTTAATAAGTCTTACTCAGAGGCTGCAGTTGAATGGCATGACGTCAGGGTGCCATGAATATGCATGAGGGCACGCTGACCCAACCGTAAGTTCTACATGGACTGTGTAAGAAAGCAGGGGGCGTGTCCAACTGCCGAGCAGTCTAAATTTCCACGCCCCTGCAAGTGTTTAAAAAAAAAAGGAAATAAACAAGAGCGAGTCCACTCAAATGTCCCTGCACCCAACACCTCACTGCCTGATAATGTAAACCCCCATCACACATCTAAAATGCATAACCATAAAATATTTTTAAATACCCAAAATAGCTGCCCGTATTTGTGCGTGTGTGTGCGGGTGTGCCCATTGCTTAGCTACAGTTAGCAATTCTCACATGGAAGAGCATAAGAAAGAATGTTTATGCAAATCACACCAAATAGCAATGGCATAACGGTAGAGCGTTCGCACAAAGAAGAAGCATTCACGGTTCGAGTCGCACCACTCCCTTTCGTATATATTTTTTAAATCAGTATATGGAATAATACCCAACATATATGTTTAAACACAACTAAAAAGCAGTGAAATGGCCAATGTATCAGTGAATAAAATAAATATTTTAAAGGATCCCAATATAAAATTGCCTGCAGTTAAGCAGCGCTACACCCAGTGCAATGTAGTTGCCCATAGCTAACTCGTGCTTTACCTAGCGCAATGTAGTTGCCCATAGCTAAATCGTGCTTTACCCAGCACAAAATAGTTGCCCAAAGCTAAATAGCGCTTTACCCAGCGCAATCGGTTTGTGCGGAGGTGCACGCCACACCAACCAACGCACCGTCGGGCAACGTGGAGCAACGTAGAGCAAAGTTGCTTAAACACAGCCATGCCCCCTAACTTGTCTGGACAGTAGTAAAATAAAATACAATGATAAGGTTTGAACCCAGGACACTGTGCACCATAATCAAAGTATTGAACCACTAAGCCACGACAGCTTAAGAAAGACATCCACTGTTAGCATATATATAGTAATAAATGTTTGCTTAACCATTCATTGCCAAGTATGTCTGCAGTCAGCCAAGAATATTCAAAAATGGCCAATCACAGAAAAGAGCGGGAAATGCGGCATATTTAAGCCACATAGGCGGGAATACTCGCCATAACTGATTGTAGCTCACATCTGCAGTTAGAATGTCTGGTGCTGGAGAGGGTACATGCTTTTGAGTGCAAAGCTGGGGCATCGAGGAGTCAAGATATATGGTTTGGCTCCTAGTCCATCGGCATGAGACTCAACTCCTGCAGGGCCAGTTCCAAGGAAAGGAGTATAAGGCGGAGGCTTGGAACCGGTTGGCTCATGAGCTCACCAGTGCCACAGGCATCCCACGGACTGATGAGCAGGTCCGTCACCACCATGCAGACCTGAAGAGGCAGAAGCAGGACCTTCTGAACCAGTGGATCCAGGAGGCCCATCAAATGCGGGACACCCCACTACTAAGCAGGTAGCCATGGAATGCAGTATGCAAGATAAGCTAATATAGTCTGAATAATGGATAGATATGTCTCAATATCCCTTTATTTACTCCACAGCTGCAGGTGCTTGCGCTATGAATCAGCAAGCCTATGCAGATAGGCTGCTAAGGCTGCGCCACCAGGCAGGTTAGTAAATATTCTGCATGTATTGCTATATGATATATGTGAGTGAGCATGAGAAAAGTGTTTAAGCCCAATAATACAGCAATAAAATGTCCTGATTAAATCCTCTGCATGTACTGTTATATAACAAACGTCAGTGAGCCAGAAATTGAGTGTACTAACCCACCAATCAAGCTAAAATAATTCTGGAATACTATCCCTGCATGTATTGTCATAACATATAAGTGAGCAGGCCTGAAAAAGTGTGTTGTAACCTATCAAGAAAGGTATAATATGTCCTGAATATGTCTTCCATATGCACTGTAATAATAAGTAAAGGAGTGAGCCTGTAGAAAAGAGTGTTCAATGTAATTAATAAAGGTATAAAACTTGGAGTGTGTCTGTGTCACTAACTTTGAAATGCTGTTGTACCCTTGCAATAATAAATAGTATTGTTGTATTAGGTGCTGTCAACCCACAGTTGTGCAGTCCCATTGGAAGTGGATGAAGGAAGTGGCAATAGCTGTGAAGTATAAAATATTCATTCCCTGAATAAATCATCTGTATATACTGTTACATATCATAAGTCAGATAGGCAGGAATAGAGTGTAGTAACCCATGAATAAAGCAAAAACATGTCTGGAATACTATCTCTGCATGCACTGTCATAGATAAAATGTGAGTGAGCCTGTAAAACAGTCTTGCAACCTATCAATAAAGGTATTACCTTTCCTGAATAGGTCTACTGTATGCAGTGTAATGTAAAATACAGGAGAGAGCCTGTAGAAAAGAGTTTTAATGTAAATAAGAAAGGTATAATACTTGCAGTGTGTGTGTGCCAGTTACTCAGAAATGTTGTTGAACCCATGCAGTGAAGAAATGTTACTCTGTTGTAGTAAGTGCTGACAACCCCCAGTAGTGCAGTCCCAGGATGAAAGAAGCGCCAGTAGCTGTGAAGTATGCCACAGTTCTAAACAGTTGTGAAATGGCTGACATGCATAGGTAAATCTGGCACACGAGTAGCATGTCAAGGTGTTCCCCAGAAACTTTAGTGTGCTACCTGAAAAGTAGGGTTGTGTAGAAAACAAGTGAAAAAGCCATGTGAACACATCCAGATGTGCAGATACATAAACAAGTCAGTTTAATACAAGTATGTAGCAGTAACATCTGCATCCTGGACAGTTACCATGTCAGATATAGGCCAGGTATATCATGAAGTACCAAAACCCATAACACAATTGAATGCATGTTGCTTAGTGTAAGAATACATGTAGGGGATATACACCTGCAGTCAACAGGAATGTAGTGTACAGTTAAAGTACTAAGAAGATGTTAATGGAGGTTTCTTTTTACACCCTACTCCATGTGCATAAACAATGCAATTCCACACCTCAATGGGTATGTGTAATCTCATAACATTTATTGAGGCATATGTCCTATTGTTATAAAAAATCTGCACTTACTTTGATGCATGTCCCCTGTTAAAACACCACAATCATGGTGGCCTGTTGCCACCAATCATCCCTGCATGCTGTTGGAATGTCCACTGTTGTTCAGTACATGCATGTGTTATGCTTGCTGTTCAACTGTTGCAACCCTGGTCTGTTGGGTTAATGGGAATATTACTGCATGCTGTTACAACTAACTTGGAATGCTGTTGTCTATGTTGTAATTAAAAACACCTAATCACAGAACGTATGGGAAGGCCGGTCCCAGCGGACCCACCTGTCCCACCTCAGCTGGCAGTTGCACCTGGCACCAGCAGGTCTGTTGCCCAGCCCGGGCCACCCTCCTCCGTAGGTTCTGTGCCACCTTCGGGTGGAAGCGCTGCAGGGGATGGGGCTCGCCCCCCCTGCAAGCGTGGGTGGAGAAGGGCCTCATGTCACCCTGCAAAGGGTCCAGGTTGTGGTGCGTAGGGAGATCCAGCGTTTAATCACTGATCCTCTACGCCAGCTCGAGGCGAGAGTGGCGTGACTCATGGGTGAGCCTGCCCCTCCTACGCAGCCCCCAGCACAGTGACCCTCAGGTCTGTGAAGGTCCAGTGGTGACTGCCTATGGGTGGGGATATCAGTCCCACTGTTACCATCTGTGGTCTCATGGGCTTGCGATTTCCAAACATCCGTCCCCGTCAATTGTGTTTACCCACCCCATGTGTCATACTCCGCCCCTGATGCATCTTGTTTGTCTTGTCTGTTTACCTACCCAACCTACCTTCCCAAATATACCTACTTCCTCTTCCTCACTTACCACTCTCCCCTGAAAAAAAAAAAGAAAAAAAAAGGGCAATTTGTACCCGAAAAAAAAATTACGCCCCATACATAGCTTCCCATTTTGCACACATGTCCATTGAACATGTGCACTGATAATTCTAATTGGCAGTACAACAAACTATGTTGTCCTCACCCCTCTCTCAGGGGTGGAAGGTTTCAAATTTCACTCCAAATTTTCAACATTTGCTGGCAAAGAAATGGGCAGCTATGGGCCTTCCCTACACCCGTCCTGCACAACCCAAG
Source organism: Protopterus annectens (assembly GCF_019279795.1). NCBI lineage: Eukaryota > Metazoa > Chordata > Ceratodontiformes > Protopteridae > Protopterus > Protopterus annectens. The sequence goes on along the minus strand of NC_056731.1, from coordinate 695,483,317 downwards.
CTTGTTTTCCTTCTGTCTTTCCCTCTCTGTGCCCCCTTTTTCACCACTTTCCTATCTCCCCATTTTCTTTTCTTTCAAAGAAATTAGAGCGGGGGTTAGCGGGAGTAAGCACTTTTAAGCAGTAGTAAGAGGGATTAAGCGAGTGTGCGCATATGTGCGCATAGCTAAGTGTAGCTAAGCATCGTGCAAACCCGCGCAAACCTACTTACTACTGCTTAAAAGTGCCTTAGTCACTCTATGGCAGGGCCCTTGTTCTGCTGAGAAGCAAAATAAAAAATCTCTGCCAGTCTCGAACCCAAGACCATTGACACAATGGACTGCATGAATTACCACTAAGCCACAACAGACATACAAATAACTTGGTTCTGAAATAAATATATCATGCATTACAATGAGGGAATGTAAATGGAAATTAGGAATGGTATAACACAAACACTTTTCTGTGGGTCTTTACCAGCAGTGGTTGTGGAATTGCATGACATGACTGTGAAAGGAGAACCAGCCATCCTATCAATGACAGCATCCGTGACCTTGCCAGTGCCATCTGGAATTACACCGAGGTCATTGATAGCCATTGGAGGGAGACATTAGATGTCCTTTTCAATGTGTTAGCCATGAGCCAGGACCATGTGGGAAGGATGAGAGGCCAATGTGGACGCATGCCAGGAACAGCATCAGCTGGCAGTCATCGCGGATGGACCACGGATCACAGCTGCTCCCGTAGTGGTGGGGCTGGCCTGTCTATTGACCATCCTACTAGACCACGTGCACGTGGCGCTGGCCAGTCCCAGCAGGGACATGGGTCCAGTCATCATACCTCTGCCTCTGATGATAGCACCCAGTCAGGGTTGGTACCCGATACTGCCCGTAGCACCCCTGCTAGGCACAGGTACGGTTTCCGTGACTTGAGACAGTGATCTGTACAGCCTAGCAGGTACAGTCTGTGGCTGGCCCACAACCACCCGTGTATGGCAGCCACATGGTGGAGTTGTGTGCATGCAGACACACACACATTTACCATACAACTAGGGCTCACACATAAACACACACATTACATCAACATTGGCCCATGCAGTACTGTTGTCCCTCACACACACACACACACACACGCACACACACACACACACACACACACACACACACACACACACACACACACACCCACACACACCCACACACACACACATGCCGATTGGATGGGTCAATGTCGGGCTCTGGCAAACCTACAAAACACCCTGTGCATATGATGACACCTGTGCTACCTCCTGCCATCTGTCACATTGATACAAGAATAGGCTAACATGATTCTGATGCACAGGGTGACATCATAGCAGTGTAGCAATAGTAGCAAGTTGCCAACAGGAAGGTGTACTGATCTCCTTCCAGGTATATCTGAGCAGGCATTATGCATCACAGCTCTGATAGTCATTGTAGCATTGTTTACACCAGTGTTATGTCTGAGTATGTATTGTCCACCCATGTGCCACTTGGCTGAAGTATACAGTGTTGCCAGCATGTGTTAGTGAGTGGACAGAATGTGTGTGATGTGTGCATTACAAATTAGCAGGTGTACATCTGTGAACATGGTGTGTGTGCACTGTCTGCATGTACATGTGTAGTGGACACTTGGGATGTGTGACATGCCCTGTTCTACACATTGTTAACATCTCATGGTATCTTTCGATGGCCAGTATGCATTCTACTACATATATGTACTAACATGGGTACACATGTATGTATGACATGGGTTGGCACTATGCTGTGGGTGATACCATTGATATCTGTCAATGATCTGAAGTCTGGCAGTATACACCACCTCAACAGCATGACTCTAACCAATCATTAGATGATGTCCTGACAAATGACTCACAGTTGTAGGGAACTCAGTAACAGTTGGATCCTTCCAGTACGATACTATAACAGTAACCAGTGGTATTGACTTCCACACGTTCCTGGGACCACACCTGTGTGGCATAAATCCCTCTTCGGTACATGCAAACATACTAGGGATATCTCCATCCACATCTGGTAATGCATGCATTGACCTACACTGCATTCCCTGGATGGGACGCATATCCTACACAAGGGTATCATATAGACAGATACATGTTGTCCAATACATGCTGTATAGCAGTACGCCGTCTATGGCATGGTCATCCATAGTTACTATACATACTATCCGACAGTACCACATAGGTGATAGCCCTGAACATGCATGTGGGGTACCAATGTGTACAGACAGACATGTGTTATGCAATCTGTCCCTTGGTATCCACATATCCATAGGTATTGTGGGGTCCCTCGGTATTTCACATGACACATTCGGGGCCTGCATGCATATCCACAGGGCTGGTGCACACCTATCATGACTGTCCATTATTGCCAGGCATTGTTGTGTATGTACATGTCTGACATATACCCCAGCAATTACCTCACTCATAGTACTCCACAGTACGTGTCATGGGTGTGTGTGGCAGGGATGGCCTTGGCCATGGGTCACTACATTGGCCGGTTTTGACGCAGACATACATATGTGGCCTATGATCTGAGAAGCAGCGGCACAATCTGTCGAAGGTTACAAATGTATTCATGTAGTATGCAGGCTTCACACCTATGTACTGATTGAGGTCACATGTACACAAATCTATTTAACACACAGATACCCGATGTGTGCAATGCACATACTGTTTGAAACATATGTTATACCGTAGTAAAAGCAAAACCCACACTGCATTGCCTACCTGTGGCATATACACACACTCTGCTTTTGCAGGACTCAAACCCCTACCTAATTACCTACCTGAAATTGGTACACCTTGTTTGCTGTAGCATAGACTAGATCCAGGCCTGCTGAATCTAGCTTTGTTTGTATGCTTGTTGTTTGTTTATTTCCCTGAGATGCTAATTCCACCTAAAACATGGCATTTTAGCACTTCTGTGGATCCCTAGTGATATCTGCATTGCTTACTGTACTTATTTCCTTGTTTCACTTGAAAGAAAGTTACTGTTTGTCGTTTTTGCATTTAAGTTACCTGTAACACATTACATTTAAGTTACCTGGCACTCGCTCACTAAAGCAATTATATAAGTCAGCTCTAAAAAATTAAAAGCACTACACCCTCACAAACTCCCCTTGAGTACCTTGTTCCCCATTGGCCCTTTTTTCAATTATAAAGGAATTCCCAATACTATTCTAGCATGTCCAAAGGTCAGTTGTCAATCTCCTCTCCGGTCCAGCTGGTGAATCTGGGAATCTTGAGGCAATGTTACAACTGCCTCATGTACACAGACAACCCTCTCCTCCTCCCAACAAATTCCAACACATGTGAGAGATGCAACCATATAGCCAAACTGAAGGCTAAGCTCTCTCAACTCAGTACTGGCGTAACCAGTCAGGAGGAGAAGGAAACCACACTCACTACAATTCCAGTCTCACATAGACCTACCACGACAACAAACCAAACACATAAACACACAAAAACATACTCGAGGCTCTAAATATAAATCTGCCTAAGCAGCAGAGACCTCCAAAACAGACACCCAAGCAACCGCTACCCCAAAACAAAACACGTGCAACACATAGCTCACAAAGCCAGTGTGCTGAACAGTCACAGCCCTTAAGGCTAAACAACACACCTGATACACTTGTAATAGGTAACTCTATCGTCAGGCACACTGACGTCCCGCTCACCAGGCTGAACAAGGAGAAGGTCATGGTGAGCTGCCTGTTGGGCGCTAGGATCCGCCACATAACACAAGCACTCAGGTCACTCCAAGGCAAGTACAAATATGACTCCGTCATTGTCCATGCTGGTGTGAATGATCTGAGATGTACCTCCCTGGACTACATGAAAAGAGACATAGGGGAGCTCTCTGAGCATGTAGCCCAGGCCGGTATGACCCTGACCTTGAGTAGCATCTTACCCTCACCAAGAATGATGCCACAATATGAAGACAAGATGATCAATTTCAACAATTGGCTTAAGTGTTGGTGTCATTCAAAGGGGATCCAATGCCTGTCAGCCTGGGATGACATGCTCGACAAGCCACGATGCTTCGCTAGGGATGGCTTGCACCTGTCACCCCTGGGCTTTCAGATATTGGCAAAGGCTCTTGCTACCCCCATAGTGCCTTTTTAGGCAAGGCTCAAAAGACAAACCCACCTCCATAGGTATCACAAGGGATAAGAAACTAAGAGTAATGCTACTCAATGCCAGAAGTCTAAACCTCAAGATGCACACACTCAAAACTCTCCTTAGCATGGAGAACATCGATATCTGTGCAGTAACAGAAACCTGGTTCAAGGCTACTACCAGGTTATACCTCATACCATGCTTTTCGGCACCCAAACTTGGACCGAACCACAAAAGAAGGGGGAGTATCAATATTCGTCAAAGATACCCACACCTCCAGGTTGGTGGCACAGCACGAAGCATCAGAGACTATCCATGTGTAACTAACTGTGGGTAAAACTGCCTTCCAGTTTATAGCCTGCTACAGACCACCCTCTCAAACACAGGAACCCCACTCGGCCTTCCTGAGAATACTGGAAAATATGAAGGTCTCTCCATACACCATTATATTGGACGACTTCTACTACCCAAACGTAGACTGGGAGCATTACTCTAGCTCCAACACCCTAGCCCAAAGGTTCCTAGAATTTATAAAGTCAAATGCTATGGAACAACTTGTTACCACTCCCACAAGAGGGGAAAACATACTGGACCTGATCATCACCAACATGGGGACACTATGCTCCAGACCAGAAGTGTATCCTTCACTGGTAAGATCAGACCATAAACTAATCTCACTGGATATTCACATCCCGACCCCATCCCCTGCCCAGAAAACCACAGTGAAAACTTCTCTAGAGCAAATTTCACATGCCTCAAAACCGAGGCGAAATCCTTCAAACCCCCGGGTCTGTGGAAAATATGGCCCAGACCGCAGAATCCTTTATAAACGCATTCTATGAACACCTTCAGGAATGCATGGATCATGCAATCCCAAATAAAACCAAGACCCAATCCTCCAAAGGCAGACGTCCTGTCTGGTGGACCCCAGCCATAAACAAACTATACAATAGAAGGAGGAAGCTACTACATGATAGAGCAAAATCCCAAAAAGGGAAGGCATCTCTGATGAGTATTAGCAAAAAACTACGGGCACTCATAAAATCGTCTAAGGCCAGCTTCGAGAGAAAAATTGCACAGGACACTAAGGATAATCACAAGGCTTTCTTTAGTTGTGTTAGGAACCTGGGTGGGAATTCCCAGATATGCTCAGAATTAGTCCAAAATGACAAAAAATACACAGAGCCCACAGACATTGCCAACATCCTAGCTGACAGGTTCAGTGCAAACTCCCCCCCTCCCCACCAAAAGGGCAAATATCTATCCCAACAGAGTGCTGCCCCCCTAACATCTCAGATGCTCAGGTAAGAGCCGCCCTCTCCAAAGCAAAAAATACAGCATCAATGGGACCAGATGGTGTTCTGGGCTGCGTCCTACATGAACTCCAAGAAGAGCTAAACCCAAACATAAAACTACTGTTCAGTCTTAGCCTTACTACAGGATGTGTACCCAAAGAGTGGCGTACAGCAACAATGGTCCCTCTCCACAAAGGTGGTGCCTCAATGGATCCTGGAAACTATCGCCCCATAAGCCTGACTAGCTTGGTCTGCAAAGCTATGGAAAGGATCATCATGGACCTCATAAATAAAGATATTGGGGACCTATAGACAATGGATCCTACCCAGTTTGGCTTTGTTAAGGGCAGATCCTGCCTCTTAAACCTGGTCGATTTCTTTGAAAGAGTCACCAAGGCCATTGACGAGGGGAAGGTGGTCCACACAGCCTACCTGGACCTCGCAAAAGCCTTCGATACAATACACCACTCGGGCATTATAGATAAGCTCACCAGCTTAAATATAAACCCCTATGTCACTAGATGGGTTGCAAACTGGCTCAAGGACAGAACCCACATGGTTAGAATTGCTGGAGCCATGTCAGACTCCAAACCAGTTACAAGTTACAAGTGGCATCCCACAAGGCTCAGTCCTGGGACCTCTCTTGTTCTGTATATATTTCTGATACATACTGGCTAACACAGGAGGAATATGGATGACCATGTTTGCAGATGACTGCAAACTGTGTGCCATATTCGGTATATATTTCTCGGCGGTACAGGCCAACACGGAAGGACTGTGGCTGACCAAGTTCGCAGATGACTGCAAACTGGGCGCCATAATCAACTCTCCAGCTGACACAAGCATCCTCCAAAAGGGCCTCATAGAAACAGACAACTGGTGCCAGAGCCTTGGCCTCAAGCTAAATGCCAAAAAGTGTATAGTCATCCCCTTTGGCAAAAACAAAGTGCCCACAAATTACCACATAGGTGGTAATCCATTAAGTACAGAAAAAGTCATTAGGGACCTGTGGACCCAAGTTGATAGCAATCTCTCATTTGACAACCACGTGGTCAAAGTGGTTAGAAAAACATTTTATATAGCCCACCTAATCATGAAGGGATTCACAGAGTCTCACATTGATTCTCTTCAAGAGGAATCTTGATGAGTGGATGGGAGATCATAGGTTTACCCCGGCTATCACTTCTGTGTCACTGTTAGACAGAGGCACAGTATACTAACCTCAAAAAAAGGCATAGCAAAATTAATTTAAAATGGGTGGCGAAAGCCAAACACACTCTGGCTAGGCTTATAAATGCCCTAGGGCAGATAGCCTAGTATGAACCTATGAACCTATTAGGTTATGACACTTGTCAGATATGCATTAACAGGACACGCTATTTGCTTTACTGAGAGCATTCTATTCCAAAGCTCTATTTGTAGGATGCTGACATCATCACAATTGGCAAAAAGGTATTCACCACACCTAATGTATTTCCACATTCTCCAAAAAGGCCACTCTTCTCAAAGGTAGTCTTACACACACACATTCACACTCAGCAGGATTCAAACCCCTACCTAATTACATTATGCTACTGGAGAAATATGCATTAACATGGCATGTTATATGCATTACTGGGTTGTTTTTGTTCTCCTTGAATATTTGTAGGATGCTGACATCATCAGACTTTCCAAAGAGGGATGTACCTCTTTTAAAATGTGTTTCCACAGTCTCCAAAAAGGCTACTCCTCTCAAAGGAAATCGCACACATACCCCCCACATACACACTTGGCATTTACAGGACTCAAACCCCTACCTGACTATGTTATGACACTAGCGAGATACACATTAACACAATGCGCTATTTGCTTTACTGAAAGCATTTATTTCCAAAGCTCTATTTGTAGGATGCTGACATCATCACACTTGGCAAATAGGTATTCACCACTCCTAATGTGTTTCCACAGTCTCCAAAAAGGCCACTCCTCTCAAAGCCAATCTCACACACACACAGACACATAGCAATTGCAGGATTCAACCCCCTATCTAACTATGATATAATACTAGTGAGATATGCATTAACACAATGCGCTACATGCTTTACTGTGTGGGTATTATTCACATGCTATATTTGTAGGTTGCTGACATCATTAGACTAGACATGGTTATGTGTGTGCACGTAGTGTTATGTAATCCCACAAATTAACCTTGTGGGTCAGCAGGTGTGAACATCTTGAACAGGAATACACAATCCATACCTGGTGTGATCTATCTGTGGACATATTACCATTCCTTCATATGACAATACATATTCATGCACGATTGTAGGTTTTGTGGATACCACATGTGTCTGTGATGTTGGTAAAGGGCTATTCAAGGTCTATGTGGGACCTGTGTTGCTCCTGTCAGTGATGTTTGTCCTTGGCGGCTGCCTTACAAGTTATCTAGCAGGTTTGGGGAACATGATGTGCTCATTAACATACCACAGACGTTTGTGTTGTGTGTTTGTCGGTTTAGAATATCTCTGTTCCTGACTGCAATCATGATGGACTCCATGGACTAGCATTTCGGACTTTGTAGGCTTACAGGAATATAGTTCCCATGGTGTTTTGTGCACCAACACTTGTGGGGTGTGCCACATGTTGCTGTAACACATTCAACGGTGTAAGATCCTGTAGAGAGTGTGAGGCTCAACAGACTGTTCGGGTGCAGTGTCTGTTTGTCCTGTCGTTCACTTATGACACATATGGGGAAACAATGTTATCCACGTGATGGGATTCATTTGGCATTGGGAGGACCAGTTTACACATTCTACATGTGATATCTCCTGGTATGATGTTAGGGCCTTTTGTCACTGGGAGGTGGGTATGTATGTGTTGGCCTGTCTGACAGGATGTTGACATTGTCAGTCAGGTACAGTTGACCCTGACTCAGGACATATATGACTGTACATCGATATTTCTGACATAGCTGAAGGAGGTGTAATGTTTCTGTCTGTACTCCTTTGCAGATCATCTTTCCACAGCAACAACAAACCTGAACACTAAAATCCTGTTATACTCTATTATACACTTGACACACTACTGATCCTTTGTGATCAGTCGACAGTGTATGTCATCATCATATCCTGGCATGTCCAAAGGTTGGTTTTGTGTGTACTCTCCAGTCCAGCTGGTGCATATTGGAATTCGGATGCATTGTTACAACTGCCTTATGTACACAGGTAACACTGTCCTCCTACCAACAAACTCAGATATCTGTGAGAGGTGCAACTGTATAGACAGACAGGAGGCTGAGCTCTCCCAAGCCATGACTGGCACAGTCTATCGGGTGGTGAAGGTAACCACACACACCACAAATACAGTCACACATGCACCTATAACAACAGCAAACCGTATACATTGACACACAATGACATACTTGGAGCATCTAAATATACTCTGCCTAAGCAGCTGAGACATCCAAAGCAGACACACAAACACTGCTAACACACAACCATACACACATATCATCACATAGTTCACAAAGTCATTGTGCCACACAGTCACTGCCCTTAGGCCTACACAACACACCTCATACACTTGTATTAGGTGAGTGTAATTGTCGATCACACTGACATCCCACTCACCAGACTGAACAAGGTGAAGGTCACTTTGTGCTGTGTGTCGGGTGACAGGATATGCCACATGACACATGCACTGTTGTCAGTCCACTGCAAGTACAAATATGGCTCCATCATTGAGCATTCTGGTGTGTAGACCCTCAGACGTTCCTCCCTGGACTACATGACAAGAGACATAGAGGGGCTCTCTGATCATGTAGCCCAGGACAGTATGACCCTGACCTTCTGTAGCATCTTACCCTCACCAAGTACTATGTCACAGTATACAGATGACATGATCAGTTTTAACAGTTGCCTAACATATTGTTGTCATCCACAAGGGATCCAGTGTCTGTCAGCGTGGGATTACATGCTCGACATGCCATGTACATTCGCTATGGACGCCATGCACCTGTCAACTCTAGGCTTTCACAGACTGCCTTAGGCTCTTGACACACACATAGTGGCTATTTGAAGTGAGGGTCAGAAGACATAACCACAGCCATAGACGTTACAGGGTACAGGAAACTGAGAGTGATGGTGCTCAACAACTGATGTCTAACCCTCAGAATGCATGCACTCAGGACTCACATCAGTATGTAATCTGTCAATATATGTGCAGTAACAAACACCTGTTTCAGGCTCACAAAAGCACAGCAGCACTAACAGGTTTTACGTCATACCATGGTTTTCAGACACAAGACTCGGAATGGACAACAACAATAGGGGGGGATATCCATATACATCATTCATACACACACCTCCAGTTTGGTAGCAGTACACAAAGCATTGGGGAATGTACATGTGCAACTGAGAGTGGGCAAAACTGCATTTCAGTTTGTAGACTGTTACAGACCACACTCCTAAACATGGGCACAACAGTCGTTATTCCTGGGAACACTGGGGAATGTGAAGGTCTCACCAAACACCATTATATTGTGTGACTTCAAATACACAAACATTGACTGGGTATACTACTCAAGCAGTGACACCCTCGCACAACGGTTGCTAAGATTGTTGCACTCAAATGCTAGGGCAGACCTGGTCACCACACACACAGGGGGTTATACATGTGGTACCTGATCATCACACACATAGGGACTCTATGTTCCACAACAGAGGTATACCTGTAATTGTTAAGTTCGGAACATACATTCACCTCACTAGACATACATATCCCATACACACACACATCCTATGTGATCTCAGTGACATACTTCTCATGAGCAAACATCACACTTGTACAAACTGAGGTGGCATCCCTCAATGACCCTGGGATAGAGTTAATTACAGCTCAGACAACTTCATACTTTACAAGCACATTCTATGGACAACTACTGGAATTCATGGATCATGCTATCCCAGATAACTACAAGACTCACTCCTCCAAAGGCAGGGGACCTGTCTACTGGACCATGGCCATTACTGAGCTGTACAGGGACAGGAGGAGGCTACTACATTATAGAGCACAATTACAATCTGGAAGGCATCTCTGATGAGTACTATGGTATATCTACGATCAGTTGTTGATTCATCTAAGGCCCACTTCTAATGGACACTTGCAACAGACACTATGGTCAATCACAAGGCCTTATTTAGTTATGTCAGGGACCTGTGTGGGAACTCACAGATATGCTGTGAGTTACTGCATTATTACAAATGATACAGTGAACCCACTGACATTGCAAACATCCTGGACAACAGGTTCAGTGGGAATGTTTCCCCACCATCCCCCCTGCAGTGCACATGTCCATCACAACAGGGTGCAGTCTCCCTGACATCACAGATGAACATGTGTGTACTGCCCTCTCCATAACAGACAACACAGCATCAGTGGGACCAGATAGTGTCCCAGACTGTGGCATACACGAGATTCATGACAAACTTCACACTCACATTATGGCACTGTTTAATATCACAGTTACTACAGGATGTGCACTCATGGAATGGCGTACAGCTATGGTGTACACGCTACACAGTGCTGGTGCCACAAGGGACCCTGGACATTATCACAATATATGCCTAACTATCCTGGTCTGCTATGCTATGGAGTGTATCATCATGGAACACATACACATACACATTGTGAACCTACAGACACTAGATCCTACACAATTTGGTGTTGTTGTGGGCATATTTTGCCTCTTGCAGATGTTTAATGTCTTTAAATAGTTAACAGGTCCATAGACATACACAGGGTTGTCCACACAGCCTACCTGGAGCTCACACACCACTTCTACACAATACCACACTTGGCCTTTACACATTAGATCACCGGATTCAATATCTACACATATGTCACAATCTGGATTGCTAACTGGATCATCTATAGCACAAACATGGTCAGTATTGCAGGTTCCATGCCTGACTATACACCAGTTACACATGGCATCCCACAGGGCTCAGTCCTGGGACCTCTCTTGTTCTGTATATATTTCTGATACATACTGGCTAACACAGGAGGAATATGGATGACCATGTTTGCAGATGACTGCAAACTGTGTGCCATATTCGACTCCACAGCTGGCACAGGCATCCTCAGAAAGGGTCTCACAGAGATGGCTGACTGGTGCCAGAGCCATGGCCTACAGCTACCTTACTTTAGATGCATAGTCATCACCTTTGGTAGTAAAATCTTGCACACACATTACCACATAGGTGATGATACATCACGTACAGTGTGTGTGGTTTGTGATTTGGGGACATGAATACTTAGTACTCTTGCCTTTGACATTCACATTGCCAATGTTGTTGGACACACCTTCTATTTAGGCAACCTTATCCCATACAGTTTTACATCCAGATCTAGTGGGGTCATTGTGACCCTGTAGTTATCTGGCACATGCTTGGATACAATCGCCCATTTTGGATGTACCTTACCCAACACCTGCAGCAACTGGAATGTACACAGATTTACATAACCAAGTGGATCTAGGGACTCACACAGATGGTATGCACAGTTTGACTATGGTGACCCCAGCTCTTCTCAGTTGCTTACTGCCTACTTGGATGCAGTCTGTGCTTTTTGTTTGATGCCATGTCCATCACAGCATTGATGTACAGGCTCCACATGAGGATATCAAATTCCCTTACAGCTACATGCTCCAGGGACAGGTACGTGAGCAATGATGTTAATAGGACATGCTGGAGGGGCATATTACCATCACAGAGGCTCCACTCACTCGGGAATGTGATCACATTACCACATATACACAGACCCATGCTGACCACCTACAGGTGACATCTTCACAGGTGGACGGGTGATCGTATGTTTAGCCCTGCGATATGTTATGGGTCCTTGCTAGACAGAGGCAGAATGAAATGAACATATGTGAGATATCCCGTGTGATCTACTATTGACAGGCACAGTCTACTGATCTAGCGTGATTGCAGACTACAAACACACTGTGGCTAGGCTTCTACATACCCTAGGGCAGATAGCCTAGTGTCAACCTCTGAACCTATGCTAATGTTCAGGATGCACATTGTTCAGTGATGGTACTGATTGCAGGTTTTGTTTCTTCTTTGCTTTACCACTTCCTATGAACAACCTAGGTTTCTGCATAACATATTTGATTGTGACATTATTTCACTATTTTATATTGTGTCTGTTGTCATATCACTGTGTGCACATGGTGGATTGGTGAATAGTGCGAGGTTCCTGGGTTGAGACTTGCAACTGAGGGATATGTGTGGCCCACTGCTGTAGTCAAACTTGACCTAAGTGTGTGAGCATGCCCAGTTCAGACTTTCAGTGTTTTGTTGCCTGACATTTGTCTCATAGTTTTAAGTGTGTGAGCATGCCCAGTGTGACCTTGCAGTATGTTGCTGTCTGAGGTCCACTACGTTTGTTGATGTGTGTGAACATTACCAGTATTAACATTTATACTATATGTGTGTTGAATATCAGGTTCTATTATTACTGCAGGCCTCACCTTTGTGTTTTAACTCGACAGGGATTATGCTATGCATGCAAGGTTTCCATTAGATACTTAGCATTGTCTTATCAACATTTTTTCATACAAGCTGACCATTGACATACTGTCATGGTTTAGTGGTTCTGTACTGTGACTATAGTGCACTGTGTCCTGGGTTCCAGGACTGTCACTGCTTCATATTTTCATACATGCCAGAACAGACTGCTTCAAGAAAAGTGAAGCAAATATGAACTTGTTAACCTGCTTTTGATGAACTATACCCACATTTGACCAGACTTTCACAACATTGCTCAATGTTGCCCAACATTGCTGGATAGTGCACAATATAGCTGAACATTGCCTGTAGTTGTGCTACTTAATGTGTGCAGTTTTGTTTACATATACTAAATAGTGGTGAGAGCTGTTTAGCAGTGCTTTATATTGCTTAACACATAGAAATCATGCCTGAGGTGGTGCTGCAGGGCTGCCTATGTCGGATGCACATTTTACACTCCCTATACATGTTTGTTAACAGGTAGTGTCAAGTTAGGCATTGCTTTTACTGTGTGTGTGAGTCGGAGAGAGGTATCATTTCCAGGGTTCCTACTGAGCCAGTGTATATGCTATGCATTGCCTCTTTGCCAAGGCCAAAGCATACTGGGCACGCCTCCTTCTGCCTACTTGGGCAGGCTCAGGTTGTTCCTCTTCCGAGTCACGCTCTGCCTGTGATGGCCTAGGCAATGGTGGGGGGCTGTTGTGCCCGGCCCTATGCTGCTCCTGCTGCAGCTGTTTTCACAGGATCATATTGTGTAGCATAGCACATACCAAGAATATTTGGGTACATGTAGTTGGTGAGTACTGCAAGGCTCCACCAGATGTGTCCAGGCACCGGAACCATGACTTGAGCAGCCCAAATACATGCTCTATTACATTTCGTGTCTGTGCGTGTGCCTCATTATGGTGTTCCTGTTCAGGTGTGTGTGCATTTCTGATGGGTGTCATCAGCCACGGCTCGAGTGCATATCCAGCATCCCCCACTAGGTGACCATGAGGGATGTCCCCATTGGAAAATGTCTGGTACAGCTGTGTCAGATGCCAGATATGGGAGTCATGGTAGCTTCCAGGGCAGCCAGCACACACATTCATTATTATGCCCTGGGCATCACACACGACCTGGCAGTTGATGGAGGAGTAACCCTTGCGGTTATAGTAGAGCCTACCCCACTCACCGGCTGGTGCTTTGATGCGAATGTGCGTGCAGTCTATTGCACCCACTACCTCAGGTTATTCTGCTATTTGCTGAAAGAGACGCATATTGCTGGCCAATACCTCACGGGAATTGGGGAAATATACATGATCACCGACATGTGCTGCCATGGCATTCAGGAACTGGTGCAGTACCCTAGATGCTGATGCCTGTGAAATCCCCATCATATCACCAGTTGTTCTCTGGAAGGTACCTGTTGCTAATATTCTTAGGCCAACACATACCTCGGTTTCCACTGGGATGGGTTCCCCTTTGTTGGTTCTGTGTGTGAGGCGTGGCCTGCACAGCTCAACAATTTGCTGCATGAGGTGTCTGTCCACTCTATAGCGCTCCACTATGTCCAACTCATTTAGCCCCTGGTAGGTTACCCTAGGCCTGTACACTCTTCTCTGTCTCCTCACTGTGGGTTGCTCAGCAGCATTTGCATTGTCACCACCCTCAGCATGTTACATATGTCGCCTTATGACAGCTATGGCAGCCCCTAACATTTCTTTGTCTCAGTAAAGCTTTTTCAGTTTTCACTTCTATTGGCTTACTGCAGTGTTGCAGTGTGTCTGATAAATACATACTGGAATGTTTTTTGCTGAGTTTTGAGTGCTGGGCTGGGCTAGTGTAATGCTTGTGTAATTGGCTGATTCCGATTGTTTTCACCTGCTAGCTCTGCTAGTACTTCCTGGTTAACTTCCTACTATTTGTTGTGTTTTCTTTTCCCTTTCTGTTTCCTCAGGGGGCAGCGCCATGCAAACAAGTGCAAACACACACACACCAGCTCACACGCACGCACACTGTCTTACTCGGGTTTACTGGCTCGCACACGCGTGCATGCACGCTCAGCAAGAAACTTTGGTGTTATCCACAGCATACACCTTCGATTTCTTGACTTTACCTGCCCTACCTGTTGACACACCCCTTTCACTATTATGTAAATGTAAGCTGACACATGTCACTCTGCTCCAATGAGCTGCACTCCTTTCATACATACTCCCCTCGTGATGTCACCTATCTTCTACTCTGTTACTCCCCTTATCCTACTCCTACACTCCACTGACTGTGCTCATTTGCTATGTGAACTTGCGATTCACTATCATAACTCTCATTTGCATAGGATTGCCTACTAATGCTTAGTTACATCTCTTAGACTGAGCTTCCCCCCTTAGCAACCTCTACTCGGTGGCCATGTTGTCTTCATCCTGCCATTCCCTCGCATTGTAAATTCATTTTAGCTATGAAATCCACATTTGTGGATCTTAATTATTAATTTTCTGCTTTTTAGGGTGCAGAACCTTTGCACGGCACTACGCTATGGTTAAACCCCGGAAATCGGGATTAAAAAAAAAAGTTATTTTATTTTTAATTTGCATCACTTCCCTTGCCAATGGCTGTATTTTTGGCCATTGGCATGCTTCCTCCTGTGAATGCATGCTTTTTTTACAGCTGACACGGCTCCGTTTTTCTGTTTGCAGAACCGTACTCAGTTATCAACCGAGTACATTTCTACAAATAACACTACTCCTACTCGGACAGGTTCGGGTTTCCTGGATCGCAAATTTACCTCATTTGCATGGCTTTCGCCTGCAATTGAGGTAATTTGCATATCCCAGCCCTGTCTGTGTAGGACTAGTTTGGAGAGCTCAGTTGCATGCCCCTGCCAGCTGTTCCTGGATCGCTCGGCGGACATGTTGACTTGCTGGAGTCTTACTCTACTCTTAGACTCCGTTCAAGCCTTCGTGAATCCGGCCCATTGTCTTCATGACTTGTAAATAGATAGAGTTCTTCCTTCCTAATAGTATTGTTACTGGAATTGACAGAAATGGTAATTCAGAAGATGTAAAGTTGAGAAAATGAAGTTCATTGATTTCTGGTTCTGCTTACCTGTAAAGTAGTTTAGAAAACAGAAGAGGTAAGTAAGTATGCTAAGACAAGACACAAATATACAGACAAATGTAGAACATATATTCATGTGCCATTTACTCGAATCATTTTCAGTCCAGTAATGTAGATCAAAATGGAGCAAGTAAAAGCCATAGTCTGAATATTATATTAAAGGGCACATGCAAATACAGCAATGCGCTTCGTAAGAATTTGAATGTAATGCTGTACTTTTTCATATTTAGATCCACATTAGCAATGCATCAGTAAAACAGCATGTTTTGCCAGTTTTAAATTTTTCTTGGAGCAATTGCAGTTCTTAATAAAAATAATAAATCTGAGTGTTCTGGTGCTTTTCAAGAAGACACAAGTATTATGCATGTTACATCTAGTCAGAGCTAATTACATATTGCTGAAGGTCTGGTTGTTGTAATATTTTTCTTCTCATCTTCAGTTATCAAATTACATTACAGCATCTTGAAACTACAGCAATAATTCTTGCACAAAGTAACTTATGTCATCCACAGGCAATTTCATGTAATTTTAACTAATCCTTTCATTTTAATTATTTAGAAAATATTTTGTCTTTGCATTTAGAGTAATTCTGTTACAGCATTAACAAGTAGCAGTTGATATTGCTGTCCTAATAAATAAGGATAGCTAACCAGGAAGCTCCATTCTGTTTCCTGGAGCAAGAATACTTAATAAAGACTATATTTATGAATTCCTTTGCTGATTCAGTACATTGTCGGTCTATTTGTTCATTTTAGTAAATTTAGTTTGAAAATCGGGAACCAAGAACTAGCTTATTAAAATTAGATTTTGTGAATTCGCTGTACATTTTGTTTTAGCTGTCAAAAAAGGCTTTGTAAAAAGCAATTCCCTCATTTGTGTTCTACATGTGTTATATTTCATAAATTCCTTATTAAACGTTAAACTGATTTAACATAACCTGAAAAAGAAAAATGGAATCAATATACTTGCAACTTTAACAATCAATCACAATACGACTGGAAAAATATCAAATGATTTCTTTAAATAGACTGAATATTTTTTCACTTTTTTCAAAAAAAAGTGTATGGAAAGTTTTTGCATAATAATAATAATACTAGGAAATCTAAAAACAGCAGTCATTTACATTGTCATCATATAGGCAAAGATTGAATGTTTATTAAACAAGTTTCTCTGCTGGACAATGAACGCATTTTATTAACCAATAACAGTAATAATGCCTACATATTTTTATATCAATCAATTTCCTCATGCTCATTAAAGGAACATATTATTATGTTCCAACTGGTAACTGGCCAGTAATTTTGACTAATGTAGTTGCAAGAGCTTTGAAGGCCATTAAGACCAAGTCAACAGCAGGAAGTGATGGTTTTAACATTTTTTTTCCTGAAGGGAAACGTTGACAATTTACTTCCATGCTTTTCAGACCTGTATCAAACATCACTAGCTGAGTGATTTGTGTCAAATAGTTCAAAGGAAGCTATAGTCAATCCAGTTCAGAAATATCAATCTGGTTTATCAATTGTCAATAATAGGCCGATCAGTCTTACTTGTATATTGGGAAAGTGCTTTGGCCACACCTTACCCCCCCACCAGCATTTTTTTATATTATTACTGACAAAGCCGCAGTGGTACAGTGGTAGCATTGTTGCTTCACAGCAAGAGGTTCTCCTGTTCGATTCTCGGCTGGAGTGCCTTCTGTGTGGAGTCTGCATGTCCTCCCCGTGGTAGAGTGGCCTCCGAAAGACATGCGTGAATGGGTGTGCCTTCGCTGAAGGTTGGGCGTCGGGCTGGCAACTCGGCACCATAAAGATCTACTGTCAATCATTAGCGGACCGGAGTTCCGCTGTGGCGACCCCTAATCGGGAAAAGATAACAAACTGACATATTCTTGCATGGCTTTTTACAAGGACATGATCACTTAATTTTACAAACTTTAATGTAACTACTATATTATCCCCTGATAATGGTCATGCTGTCAATGTAGTCTACCTGAACTTTGCAAAGACATTTAATCTAACTCCATACAATGCCATGCTAACCACTCTGACAGAGTTAAATATTGACCCATTTGTGCTGAGATGAGTCAATAACTAGTTGACAAACAGGAGATGTAGGATGTCTTAAGATGGATGTGTTGCAGGGATGTGTCTTAGGCTCCTTACTCTTTGGATTGTTGTGGTTTATTGTCCAGTTTTAAACAGCAATTGATTAAGCAAATTTTCTAATGATATTAAGATGGGAAGGATGATCACTAACATAAGTGACCATAACTCCTTTCATGTCTACCTGGACTGGTTGGTTGAGTGGTTTCTTTCCAATGCCATGAGGGTCATTGTTAAAAACTGTATGGTGATGCTGCATGAGTACTTAAATCAGCTGTACCCATATGCCTCAAACAACTGACTACCATCTAAAGTTGCACTGATAAGAGACTTGGGTATACTAGTGAATTCTGATTTAAAGTTTGATGTTCATATTAAGTCAATTACTAGGAGGCATTATGGGTTAATCAGAAGCATGCAGTGCAGTCTCATAAGTAAAGACAAAAAAGTCCTGATTCCCCTATTTGTTATGAACATATGGCTTACTATTAAATATTCTGGGTCAATCTGCGTGTTCAAGGCATCATACCTAAAGAAACATCAGTGTATTCAAGGAATATATTTCAAGGCAATTATGGGTATTAGGCAGTCAGTTTATAAAAGAGATTAGAACATCTTTCTCCTTACCTAATAGGGTGCAGACTGCTAACAGAAGATTTGATTTTAACCTTTAAATGTTTTACAGATGAAATTAGGGCTTCCACACTGGGTGTTCATTTTAGAAGCCATAATGTAAACACAAGGACAAATAATTTAATGATTGATCTATCTCATTCCACAGTATTAATTAAATGTATTTTTCTACTAAAGCACTGGTAGGCTATTGAACTCCCTACCACTGAACATACTCAGTGCTGAAAAATTCAAAGTATTTAAAAAAATAATTGATTATTGGTTTAAAATTATGTATTTACCTATGGGCTATCAAATAAGAAAACTCTTAAATGGCCCATGTAGGCCCTGAGCTTGTGTCCCCTGTCTTGAATCTTGAATCTATAAATTCCTTTTGAATTTAGTGGCTCTACCTTAAACATTGACATTTTGTTGACAGAAACTAAGTTTTGATTAAACAAAACAAACATTAAGGGGTAATAAAATGATTTCATAATGTGTGGGTATCAAAAGAGCATAACACCATACGAAAAAAAGCATCTAACCTCAAGAATATGAAAGTCTGATTTAAGCCGTATTTATTTTTTCACAATGACAACAATCATGTATACACTGAATCATTTTTTAGCAATCATTATTTTTAATCTAGCCTAAGCTGTGAGTAAGACAACAACTCATAGTTCGTCGTAGGCTTAAGTTGCAATCTCAGTCACCCCTTCCTAATTTCTTCCTTTGTATAGGCAGATGTATTTCTTTTTTTTTCCATAATAAATTTTTATTGAAATATATTTTCCAAAAACATTACAAAAATACAATAAACATCACACACATAATACACTATAACTACTACAAACCATTTATACAATATCTACATGAAATGCTTCCTATATTTAATATATTCCTAAAATCAGTATCATGCTAATATAATATTGAAGACCTTTTCCCATATTTTCGGGTTATTAATATTTTTGTTAGTTTGTTTCAGAAGTAATTTATGTGCCAGTATATGCTTTATAGCCACAAGCTTAAAATTATTCCATGATGTCTTATGTGGTTCAAGCCAATTTGTGGCTATATAGAGTTTCATCAGCAAAAAAATATTCATACAAATAATAGTTTGCGATCTGGAAAGCTCTCTTGGAGGAATGTGTAGAATCATAAATTCCCATGACAGTGTAGAACTTTGATAACCCATCTTTTGCAGTTGTACTTTAAGAGAGTTCCAAAGTTTATATACGCATTTACAACTCCAGAACATATGAAGAAGATCCGCTGTTTGATCTGCACAGTATGGACAAATTGGAGAATTCCTAGGGTTAAATTTATGTAATCTAAGATGTGTGTAATATGCATTGTTCCAAATCATCAATTGCGTGTACATCAGTTTTTGAAAAGAAACTGATTTCCTAGTTATATCAATTGCTTTTAATATCTGATTGTCTGTTACTGTTACTTTTTTACCCAATACTCTGAAAGCAAAATTTTGTCCTGAAATTTCAAATCCTTAATTAATTTATATGCAGTTGCTATAAATTTAGTGTCTTGTTGGATAGCTTGCCACAATTCAGAGCACTTATCCACAAATCCGCTGCAGGTTTAAAGTTCCTAAAGTAGCTCAAGGCAAGTTCTTTAACTTGTCTCATTATAACAATGTAACTTCTAGGTAGATTCATTTCCTGTCTAATTTGTAAAGCCGATAAGTCAAGTTTATTAAAAACATTAAATAGAGTCAGATTAAGTATTAATGGAAATTTGCTGAGATCGATCAGCTGATTATTTAGTTTAAAATTAGGATTCCTGTGGAAAGGTTGAAGAACCATCATATATTGCAATAAATCTACGGACTGAAATAAAGTTTGCAAAGATGAGACACAGGTTATTATGTGGTCCATGACCCCATATTTTATCAGACTAATTTTGTCCATAAAGGGCAATGCTTTAGGATTTATTTTCCTATCCAAAATATGCTTATGATTCAAGACCACCCAAGTTGGTATCCATGTTGTATTCGTTACATCATAATTAGCAATTCTTAAAATTTTATTAGCGTTTACAATCAAATAATATGCTTCAAAATTTGGTAGCTCAAGTCCCTCTTGTTTTAGGGGTCATTAATTTCTCATAAGATATTCTAGTTCTTTTGGGTTCCAGATAAATTTAGCTAGATCTTTATGCATTTGTTTAAAAACTGTTTTTGAAATTGATAATTGGGCAGACCTAAATATGTATAACATTCTGGTAGTATATTCATTTTCACTATTGATACTTTTGCTAATACCGGTAGTTTTAAATTCTTCCATCTGTCACAATCAGCTATTATGTGTTCCCATACTGCTTTAACATTATTGTTATAAAAGTCCTTATTATCCGTGAGAGAAGTTGATACCCAAATATTTAATATTTTCTTTACATGTTAACTTCCCCATCAGGGCCATTAGTGAAAAAGGCTTTGGGGTTCTTAATGGGAAGATATTCGTTTTCTGTAAGTTAATTTTATAATTAGAAACTACTGAAAATTCGTTTATGAGCTTTAATATCTTTTCACTGTCTGAAATTGGGGTTGTACAATAAATAATAAGATCATCGTAATGCTGACATTAATATTTTATTCCTATAAATTATTGGTGCATTATGATACAAATTTTGCTTAATATATAAAAATATGGGTTCTAGATATAGGTTAAACAATAAGGGGACATGGGACAACCCTGACAGTACCATTTTTAATCTGTATTCTGTTAGAATAAGTCCTATTGATGTATAGCGTAGTGTATGGATTACTATATAATATTTGTAGCATCTGAATGAATTCTTGGGGCAAGTTAAAATAGGGTAACACATCAAACAAAAAATTTATGTCTACTCTATCAAATGCTTTCTGGGCATCTATTATAAGAGCATAGATATTAAAGTTGTTTTTTAGCATACGTCATCATATTATGCAGTGTAAGTGTGTTATCGCTGGTTTGTCTAGTTGCCATAAATCCAGCTTGTTCCTTAGAAATTAGATATATCAAAACCTTCTTTAGTCTCGATGCTATAATTGATGTTAAAATTTTCATATCCACATTCATTAGTGCTATTGGTCTGTAATTATCTGGGTTAAGGGGATCCGAATTGGTTTTATGTATGAAAATTGTTTTGACGCATTGAGGTGGGGGTCACTAATTTTATTTTTAGTTATATAATTAAATACATGAGACAATTCTTTTCCCAAACTATCAGCAAACTCTTTGTAAAATTCAGCTGTAATACCATCAGGCCCTGGCGACTTATGTACTTTCATATGTTGAATTGTATATACTATTTCTTCTTTAGAAATAGGTTTAATCAGGTCACTTTGCAGGCTCTCTTCTAATTCTGGAAAGTTAATTTTTTGCAGAAAACTTTTATTCTGGTTATGTAGAGACCTATCAGTTTGCCCCTCATACACCTTAGTATAGATTTTCCCAAAAACATCAACAATATCCTCAGTTTTAGAATATATTGTGTCGTTATACTGAATAGGCAGATGTATTTCTGACTTCTGTTTAGGGATATCCATGATCACCAGAAAAAGAAGGCTCTTTGGAGAATTTGACTTCTGGGACAGCAACAACAACAAAAAAAAAAAAATGTCACAAGACATTTTGCTACTTTAACTAAAGGACCAGATGAGATTTATAGCACATATGTCAATGAATGGCCCTAGCACCAGTTTATTTATGCACCACAGTCTGTAATGAATTTTAATTAGAATTATTTTTACTTATGCAGTATACCTACTGTGCAGCTATTAGAAACTGTTGAAGATCATAATCTCTACTCTCAGGTAGGAATCAATAAGTGAGTGACACTTACACAGCTCTTTCTTGTACTAGAGTTGTGAACAGATAGACAGCTGCTCATTCCAAAACCCAGTCAGCTCAGTTCACTTTTTGTATATGTTCCAGGACTGACACCACTGACAACATGACTTAGGACAATGCATGCCCACCAACAGATCACGTTGGGCTAAAATTAGTCAGTCATGAACTGAGATTAGAAATCATTTCAATTTACCTTGTGCGATATTCCTTTCTTGTTGTCATTGCAGTGTTCAAAACTCATTTAATTTTCTCTCTCTAATGAATGCATTACATAGTAGCCATTTCACCATTATGTGTGCGGCATGTCTATGCAGTTTTGACAATAACATACTTGAAAATAGGAATATAGGACAGAGAGACAGAGATGAAAAGGTGAAGCAAGCAGAAGGCATAATACAAGGTGAGCTAATACAGAATGAGCAGGCTGGAGGTGGGATAGGAACCCATATCTACAAACTACCTAGCAAAACAACGGCAGAAGCATCCAAAAACATATTATTAGGTGGTATGAACCTCCCCCTCATAATGTACATACTCATTATAAGATTGCTTACTGTTAGTGTCACCCTGCTAGACAGGAGTCCAGTGAAGTATATATTGTGGGAAGAAATATCCAGGGAATTGTTATGGCTAAGCTTGTATTGGCCCTAGGGCCTATAGCCTAGTACCAAGATATGAAACTATGAACCTATGAACATGACAGCAATAAAATAGAAACCCCTGTGAATTAAAATTTACCTCAGCTTATGTCACTGATATGTTCAAGAGAAGTGTTTTAGGAAAGCTTGTCACAGCAGCACCGGTAGAAAAAGTAACTGGAAAATGCATTCAGGGGAATGGAACATATGGTAGCAGGGCAGCAGAAATATTCCTATATGGTTTTGAATCCCCACCTTTTCTCCAGGACATATTCCTCAGAACAGCAGATTAGAAAGGCATGCCATAGAAGCACTCATAGAAAAGGTGACTGAGAAACACATTTCAGGGGAGTAGAACACACAATAGCAGATCAACAATAATACACCTTCATGTGCACAACTCTCTTCTGCCATTAGCAAGTGGAGCCACAAAAGAACATGTACTACAGGGGGACTGAATGCACATGTCAGAGAAAAGTTAGAACAGTGCTGAACACTGAAAAACAGAGTGGAAAATATACCATACAACAGAGAATTAAAACTCATTTGTTACTAGATTGACAATGTACACACTGCTGCATAAACTAACTGAGTCATGGAAGGTGCCCCATATATGTATCATGTTTACCTAATTTCAAATGTGGACAGTAAGTAGACATCCATGGATTTGAACCACTGCCTGTATAATACTTTTAAGAACATAGCATTATCAAGTAAAGCTGCAGCAGACCTTAAAATGAAGGCATCTAAAAACAGATTTTAAGGGAATTTTAGAACAATGTGGAACACTGAAAAATGACCACTGCTAAACAGCATACAACAATCAAAGGATCAAACCCTACCCCCTTTTCTTTGGACAATGTATGCATAAATGCCAACCTGTTGCATACATGAGCTATGTTTACCCTTATTCCATATCTCTCTCTCTCTCTCTCTATATATATATATATATATATATATATATATATTACAAATGCTAGTACAAAACAGAAATTCTATATCAGACTCCTACAACTTGTACCTCAAATGAGTTTGAAAAATCTTGCCTGCCTATACAATATATATTATAGGGCAGTGCATTAGCAAGAGATGCCAGAGAAGAACTTACAAGAGTGTAAGAAACACACACATTTCAAAGGAATGTTAGAACACTTTGAAAGGCAAAACAATGAACATTTCTATATAGCACACAACAATCAGGGGATAACAACTCACCCTTTTCTGCACTGACAATGTACACATCAAGTTATGAATACAAAGAGGCATGAAAGGTCCTACAATGTAACCATCAATTTTATCTTATTTTAGTATTGCTTGATAGAATGCCTCAATAGTCATCTCAGTTGCATGACAGATGGCAAGGTTTTACTGGGAATGAAGGATTATTTTTTTTTTTGCTATAAGACGAGAAGTGTTATTTCTCTTTGTTTATATGGTCAACAAGTTTTTGGACTTTTTGGTCATTTGTGTGATGAGAAATGTGTTTTTGATGACATGAAATATTGTAAAGGATATAGGAAAAAGCTAAAAATGAGAACAAAGCACACAGGATGACAGTAGGAGAGGAGATAAGGATTGAGATGGTTGAAGAAAACAGACATCAATGGCTATGGATTCATACAGGTAGCTTGTGGTACTGGGCTGGATCTCCTCAAGCTTAAAACAAGAGTCAACCTTCTGTTTTCTTTTGGGTTCTTGGAACTCCACATGTGCAGAACTTTTAGTGCATTGAAAAAAGGAAAAACAAAAAACAAAACTGTACATTACGTTCTCTGAACATCATTTGTTGGCACCAGTTGGCATCAAGAGAAGCTTCACTTGATGATCGTTTCACTGGTCTGCTTCATGAACCAGCAAGGAACCCTTCCTATTGGCTCAGGCTGCCTCAGTTGACTAAGACAGCCTGAGACAAGAAATAGGTAGCAGTTAATTTGTGAGAGGAGGCGTAAGTCCTTGTGGTGTGTGTGTGTGTGTGTGTGTGTGTGTGTGTGTGTGTGTGTGCATGTGTGTGCATGTGTGTGTGGTTGTGTTTGTGTTTGGGAATGAATGAACAAATGAATGGATGAATGTAAGTGGGGGTAGTTTACTTCATTGTTATTTGGTTCCTGCCTTATATAAGTGGCACATTTTGAATTATTGTCTGCTTAAACTCTGAGCTTTGGCCTGCTAAGACCTACATGAAATCAAATCAACTGGACGTATAAGTGAATTTAAGTAAATCTTTATCTGCACTTTATCTGCACTTTTTTCAAATAATACAGCATTTAAATTGATTTATTTGTGTTGCATTGAATACTATCTAGCTGGAAGTTGTGGCTCTGTTTTTTCACTTAGTTCCTCACCCACCCTCCCTGCTTTTGTTTTGGTGTTAATCTTGGTGGGTTTGAAACTGCTCACCCCTCTCTTGTAAATTTGCATTTGGATACTCCACCTGGGCCCATCTCATTTGCTTACTCACTCAAAACAAAATTGCACTTTTTTTCATCTGATTTTACTGTATTTGTGTTTCTTCCTACTTTATTTAGCTTTTGCGTCATCTTAAAAGTACTCAATTGTATTTATTACTGCTTGGTGCAGCTATCATTCTAAGCCTTTTGGTTTAAGCACTTGGGTTTCAGACCAGTTGTTTTACATTAAGAAGGTTTGTGGTCTGCACTGTTGTGGCAGTTCAGGTAGCTTACATCCTTTTAAGTTGGGAACTGCTGATTGAAGGCTCAGTGTTATTATTCTAAAAGTGTATTAGTTCTGGTTTAAGCACTTGGGCTTCAGGCCAGTTATTTTACATTAAGAATGTTCATGGTCTGCACTCTAGTGGGAGGAGAAGCTGGACTCTGCCCTTCTGAGCTGGGAATTTCTGGTTAAAGGTTTATAGTGCCTGCATACTATCTTACTAAAATTGGTGCACCTTGCTTGCTGTAGCATAGACTAGATCCAGGCCTGCTGAATCTGGCTTTTTTTGCATAACTTGAGCAATAATCCAGGCCTTCTTTTTTGGAGAAGGTTCGGTTCCCCTGCACCTCAGTGGCAGGAGTGTGCAGTTAGAATTTGTCTGATTGAAGACTACAGGAACAGGGCTCAGTTTTGAGATTTTTTTACCGGTTAATTGAGTAATTTGTTTAAAAGCCTTTTATGATCTAAAGCTGTTTTAAGTGTATTCTTTACTGTGTGTAGTCATTTAAAGCTGTTTTAAGTGTATTCTTACTGTTTTTGCCTTATCTTTTCAAAAAAAAAAAAAAACATTTTCCTTGTTTCCCACCTTTCTAAGCTAGTATAGTCCAGTTTTCAGGCTAGTGCTAAATTCAGGACTGTTACAATTTTCTGAGTTGCCCATACCTTACTTGGATAGAGGGAGGTTTCTCTGTTCACCTGTGAGAGAGGGAGCTTTGAGCAGCCACCTGTTCCTGGAGGAGTGGTTCTAGCCCAGAAGTTAATAGTTTGTGGGCCATTTTGGGCTAATTTTTATCTCTTTCATTTCCCTGCTGTAAAAACCACGTTTGCATGATTTTGCACTTACAGGCAGTGCCGGTTAGCTAGGGCCAAGTTTATCCCGGCTCCACCAAGTCTCCTCTTCAGTTTTTCCCTTGAAAGTAGTCTAACTCTCAACCTAAGCACTTAAAAAGCATCCTACAGTCCAGCACTTGCTCACACCTAATAGCAAGCACTAATACACTCCAACACTTGATTGCCCAGCAGGGCAAGGCTCATTATTCACCCCTCACCAACCAAGTGACTAAGCAGCTCACCCTACTATTCAGACATGACCAAAGGGCAATTTCAGGTATACTCTCCAGTCCAGCTGATGAACCTGGGTATCCTGAGGCAATGTTACAACTGCCTCATGTACACAGACAACCCTCTCCTCTTATCACAAAACATAAACATATGCGAGAGATGCAATTATATAGCTAAATTGGAGGCTAAGCTCTCTCCACCCAAGACTGGAACAAGCAGTCATGAGGCAAAGGTTAACACTTGCACCACACATCCAGCCTCACATAGACATACTAAACCAGCACTGGCAAAAAATACACATAAATACACAAAATCATACTCAGAGACTCGAAATAAAACCCTGCAAAAGCATCACAGACCTCCAAAGCAGACACCCAAAAAACTTGTACCTCCTGTCACAAACCAGACACCACATAAAACACAAAATCAGTGAGCCACACAATCACAGCCCTTAAGGTGAAATAACATACCTAACACACTAGTAATAGGCGACTCTATAGTCAGGGACACTGACGCCCCACTCACTAGGCTGGACAAGGAGAAGGTTACTGTTAGCTGCCTGTCGGGAGCCAGAATCGGCCACATAACACAAGCACTCAGGTCACTCCAGAACAAGTACAAATATGACTCTGTCATTGTTCATGTTGGTGTGAATAACCGGAGATGTACTTCCCTGGACTACATGAAAAGAGACATGGAAGAGCTCTCTGATCATGTAGCCCAGGCGGGTATGACCCTGACCCTGAGTAGCATCCTGCCCTCACCAAGAATGACACTGCAGTATAAAGAAAAAATGATCAATTTCAACAATTGGCTAAGCTTCTGGTGTCATTTAAAGGGGATCCAGTGTCTGTCAGCCTGGGATGACATGCTCAACAGGCCTCATTGCTTTGCAAGAGAAGGCTTGCACCTGTCACCTCTAGTCTGTCGAATACTGGCCAAGGCTCTTGCTGTCCCCATAGTGCCTTTTTTAGGCAAGGCTCAAAATTCAAACCCACCTCCATAAATAGCACAAATAAAAAAAATGAGTGTTATGCTACTCAACGCCAGGAGTTTAAATCTCAAAATGCATGTGCTCAAAGCACTCCTCAGTATGGAGAACATCAACATCTGTGCAGTAACTGAAACCTGGTTCAAGGCTCCACAGAGCACCCCAGCACTACTGGGCTACAACTCATACCACACATTTTGGCCACAGAACATGGACTGAAACACAAAAGGAGGGGGTATATCCATATTCATCAAGGATACCTACACCTCCAGGTTAGTGGCACAGCATGATACCTCAGAGATCATTCATGTGCAACTAACATCATGCAAATCTGCAATGCAAATTGTGGCCTGCTACAGATCACCCTCCATGACCCAGGACCACCACTCCACCTTTCTGGAGACACTGGAAAACATGAAGGTCCTACCGAACACCCTGATATTGGGTGATTTCAATTACCCTACCGTTAACTGGGAAAACTACTGAAGTGCAAACTCCCAGGTCCAGCGCTTCCTGGAATTTATCAACTCAAATGCCCTGGATCAGCTGGTAAACTCCCCTACCAGAGGTGAAAACATATTGGACCTGGTCATCACCAACATGGGTGACAGGTGTTCCACACCAGAGGTCAACCCATCACTGATTAGATCAGACCATAAACTAATCACTCTGGATGTCCACAGCCCACCACCACCCCCAACTAAGGAAACCACAATAAAAAACTTTTCTAAAGTAAACTTCACCTTACTTAAGACAGAGGTGGTAAGTTTCACAGCCCCCATGCTAAAGGATAACGCTGCCCAAGATGCAGAAACCTTTACAAATGCACTCTATGAGCACCTACAAGGATGCATGGATTGTGCCATCCCTAGCAAAACCAAGACTCACTCCCCTAAGAAAAGGAAACCAGTCTGGTGGTCCCATGCCATAAACAGGCTATACAATAGAAGGAGGAAACTAGTTCAGAAAAAAAGCAAATCCCAAGAAGGAAAGAAATCCCTGATCAGTATCAGTAAGAAACTAAGGTCCCTCATAAAATCCTCAGAGGCTAACATCGAAAGGAAAATAGCCAAGGATTCGAAAGATAACCACAAAGCCTTCTTTAGCTATGTCTAGAATCTAAGTGGCAACTCACAGATATGCTCTGAGCTAGTGCAGAATAGCACAAAATATAATGAACCCACTGATATTGCCAACATCCTGGCAGATAGATTCAGTGCAACTTCACCCCCCTCTCACCCCCAAAAGGGCCCACACCAATACCAGAAAAGTGTAGTTTCCCAGAAATCACAGACACACAGGTGAAAACAGCCCTTTCAAAAGCTAAAAGCACAGCATCAATGGGGCCAGATGGTGTCCCAGGCTGTGTCTTGCACAAACTACAGAACAAACTAACCCCCCACCTAGACATACTGTTCACCCTCAGCCTCTCCACAGGCTACGCACCCATAGAATGGCACACAGCAATGGTTATTCCACTCCACAAAGGAGGGGCCACAACTGACCCTGGTAACTATTGCCCCATAAGCCTGACTAGCCTGGTCTGCAAGGCTATGGAGCGCATCATCATGGAACTCATTAACAAAGACATTGGGAACCTCCAAACACTTGACCCAATCCAGTTAGGCTTTGTTAGGGGCAGATCATGCCTACTAAACCTGGTTGACTTCTTCGAGACAGTCTCCAAGGCCATAGATGAGGGGAAGGTAGTTCACATAACCTACCTTGACCTCACCAAGGCTTTTGACACCATTCCCCACTCGGGAATTATAGAAAATCTCACCAGACTGAACATAAACCCCTACATCACGAGATGGGTTGCCAACTGGCTTACAGATAGAACTCACACGGTAAGAATAGCGGGCTCCAGGTCCGACTCTAAACCAGTCACAAGTGGTGTCCCACAAGGCTCGGTCCTGGGACTCCTACTGTTCAGCATATTCTTCTCAGAAGTACAGGCAAACACAGGAAGACTAAGGCTAACCACGTTTGCCGATGACTGCAAACTGGGAGACATAATTGACTCTACGGCTGACACAAACATTCTCCAAAAGGGCCTTACTGAGACGGACACCTGGTGTCAAAGTCATGGTCTCAAGCTAAATGCCAAAAAATGCATAGTCATCCCATTTGGGAAAAACAAAACACCCATGAATTACCACATAGGTGGTAGCCCCCTTAATACAGAAGAGGTAATAAGAGATCTGGGGACCCAGGTAGACAGTAATCTTTCCTTTGACAATCATATTGCCAAAGTAGTTAGGAAATCCTTCTATGTAGCCCATCCAATTACTAAATGGTTTGCATCTAGAAATAAAGAGGTTATAGTGCCCCTCTACTCGTCACTCATCAGACCTATCATAGAGTACAATGCCCCATTTGGGATGTACCTCACAAGACACTTCCAACAGCTGGAAAGACCACAAAAGTACCTCATCAACAGGATTATTAGTCTCAAACATATATCCTATGCAGCCCAACTGGAAAAACTCCAGCTGTACTCAGTGGCATATCACTTACTCAGAGGTGATCTCTGCCTGACTTGCAAAGCAATGTCCAACTCAGAATTGATGGACATGCTCCACCTAAAGAAATCCAAGTCACTGCGAGCCACTCGCTCTAGTGAGCTAAACCTCACCACAACAATAAATAGAACATGCTGGAGGGATAGAATCCTGCCACAGAAACTCCCCATGCTTTTGAACAAAATTCCTAACTACATTAGGCAGAGCCCCTCACTAACACTCTTCAAGAGAAACCTTGACGAGTGGATGGGTAACAGAAAATACACCCCTGGGATCACTTCATTGGCTCTTCTTGACAGAGGCTCAGTTAATTAATCAATGGAGCGGCAAAAGCTGACACACTCTGGCTAGGCTTATAAATGCCCTTGGGCAAATAGCCTAGTACCTACCTATGAACCTATGAACCTATGAACATGCATGCATCATATTTTGGTTTGATATGTTTTGTATATATGTATGGAGGGTGGGTATATAAGCTCTCAATTATCCTTGATTTTAAATAATATTTCAGTCTGGTTAATGAGTGGTCTCACTGGTCTGGCAAATTAGTAGGTATTGCAACATAACTCTCAACCATAAAGAACAGACTTGCAGAAATTATGACAAAAAATTGACTCCTATTTTTGGTTTGTTACTCATAAAATTTGTGCATATCTGTTTTTAACAAAAAAAATGTGACCTGGCAAATTAATAAGCATTGCATTGTAGTCATTAAATAATGACAGACATTTTATTTTCAGACTTAGCCTTCAAAACAACTCATTATAATTGAAAGCCTGTTATTCTAGCAACTTTCTAAGTATCTGAAGGTAATATCTGTCCCTGATTTTAGTCCTGTGTCTGCAAGATGTTGAGAGGTATCTGGGTGCGGGGGGTGTAGTGAGTTGCAGACTGCATTCTGACAGTAGTGAGATGAGAAGATAAGTTCGTGCATGACAGCTATTTATGTGATTATTCATTCGTTTATTTCAATAAGCAATTGAGGTGCAGTCATCCACGTGGCTGTAATTGATATGTGTTCAACTGTCTGATTTTGTAGAATGTTTCTGATGTATTTTGTCATATTTTGGTCTGTTTGTGTTTATTTTTTTTGTTTGTTTTTCTGTCAAATTACTGGGGATTGCAGAGTTAATAGCTAAAAAAAAATGTTAATGCAAAGCCTGGTATTCTGGCAAGTTTCTAAGTTTACAAAGGCAATATCTGCTCCTGGTTTTGATCCATTATCCACCATTATTT
Source organism: Protopterus annectens (assembly GCF_019279795.1). Taxonomy (NCBI): domain Eukaryota; kingdom Metazoa; phylum Chordata; order Ceratodontiformes; family Protopteridae; genus Protopterus; species Protopterus annectens. Next base: position 695,451,556 of record NC_056731.1, on the reverse strand, counting down.
TAGCTTTCTTCTTGATTCTTGAGATAAAAGATTGAGACGTATGTGGTGATTGCACAATATTCTGACAACAGTGAGCTGAGAAGATAAATTCCTTTGTGGCAGGTTTTATGCATTTATTCATTCATTTGACTCAACCAAATACCTGGGGTATGCTGTGACAGTCCTACAACTGGCTATAATTGATGGTGTAATTTCTTTGCATGAGTATGTGTGTGCGCATGTGATGAGGGTTAAAATAAATCACTCCTACCAGCAGTTATTATTTTTATTTCACTACATTCTTGTATCTGAGGCATATACAGTCAATAGAGTTGGCTTTAATTAGTGGGTACAGGGGTTATATGGGGATGAAAGTGATTGACACTGTTGTCATTCACTTAAGTTAAGCAGGCATTATTTTAGTTTTGTAGCGGTTTTATGAATTTGTGTGAAGCCAGCTAGTATGAAATAATTTGATATTGGAGGTATGCATGCTCAAAATAATAGCTGTAATTGATGAATATGGGAATTGTCTGCAATGGAAATGATTGAATGTGTGTGGGAAAGGGTTACAGTTTGTCTAAAAGTAGCATGCTAGTCATACTTTTCTCACTTTCTGTCACAGTCGAGCATCAGCAGTATACTCAGTAGGTGGCTGTCTGTGATGGTCTGGGCAGGATAAGCATTATATTACTGCCAGAGTGTCACACTGAGTAATGCTGACATCAAACAGCACTTGGTTCTCTGGCAAAGTTTTTGGCTATGATTACATCTTTGTGGAGTCTGGATGTACTCACTGTCTCTATTGTGGTCTTTACTTTGCTTCTTCCTCCAGACCCACAGCTGTATAATATATGCCTATGGCCATTTGTACTTTATGTTCATCCCAGAAAGGTGTACAGAATATAACTATCTCTCTTTGGAGAGGCAGGAAGACATCCACTATTCCTTGACAGGATTTATATATTCTTGCATTTGCCTTCTCAGTTTATTGGGGAACTACTGTTTTTGCTAGCATAGAGCATTACAATTTAGAAACAACTTATTTTCTTCTTTAAAGAAGAAATAAGACTGAACTTTTTTCCTTACTCATGATTTTTTTTGTTTAGGCTATCATTAAATCAATGGGTTAAAAAAAGGCCCATGATACATCCCAGAGCACCTAGAACCCTAGGGCATCTGGGTGTTTCACAGCCCCCAGGTCTCCCACCTTAATTCAGTTGCATCCTCTAGACTTATTGTAGCAGAATCTTAGTAATTTAGGATGTGCTAAAAGCTTAGTGGGGGAGCTAAGAAGTAAGACAATGTGAAAATCCAAGAATGAAATAATGAGAGGAAAACAGGGAAGGGGCACAGGAGAAGTGCAATAGGGACTAATGTGCAACAGGGAGGCAGTAGAGTCCTTTGAATAGGGCTCCATTTCACCCAAGGCTGGCCTTGTTAATTGCAGTAAGACATGCAAAATGTATAAAGTTGGTAGTTGGTAAAGTGGTTATAATGAGTGGATACATACTGTGGCAGTCTTTGGATGAAAATGAATGACCACATTTGCTGTTTGAAAACAGGTAAGCGTCTTTGACTTGCTGTAATAGAACCCCATCCATTTCATTTAACTCCACCCATTCAGATGCATCCTGCATCAACCCCTTTGCTATGAAGCCACCACCCGCCACTGTGAACCCATGATTTTCATATTGATATGATACATAGCAATGCTTCACTAAGGACACCCACTGATGCTTTATGAATTTAAAGGGGGTCATTAAAAAGACACAAATATGTGATGTGTAGCACATGTGCAGAGATTGTATCAAGAAGTGTAAAACCACCATTTAGTTAATTATATAGTGTGTGTGTGTGTGTGTGTGTGTGTGTGTGTGTGTGTGTGTGTGTGTGTGTGTGTGTGTGTGTGTGCACGCATGTGTGTGTGTGTGCATGCGCGCGTGTGTGTGTGTGTGTGTTTGTGTGCGCGCGTGCATGTCTGTGTGTGTGTGTGTGCGTGTGTGTGTGTGTATGTGTGTGTGTGTGTGTGTGTGTGTGTGTATGTGTGTGTGTGTGTGTGTGTGTGTGTGTGTGTGTGTGTGTGTGTGTGTGTGTGTGTGTGTGTGTGTGCGCGTGCATGTGTGTGTGCGAGATTTGTGTTTGTTTTTGAACCTGGTAGAAGGTTGGAAATCAGCATAAAGAATTGAGATTAAAAGAGGAAGGACACAGAGGGTAGAATATCATATGAACTGTAAAATATTGAGTTGGGTGAAGTTGGGTTATGGGCATATCTCTCAACTTTTTAACTCAAAAATGCTGGTCAACTTTACCTGTGGAATGTTCTGATAGTGACAAACACCAGGACAGAATATATACATTGACGGTAGGTATGTTGCATTTCAGAGAAATGAATACACAATTATCAAGACAAGATGATTACTCCTGCATGGCTTTGAAACCATCCCTTTGTCACTCACATACTTTAGAACAGAGCATCAGCAGGATATTCTGCAGAATCAAAAGGAAGGTGTAATTAAAACACCTACGTGGGTAACTGTATATACAATAACAATTAAAGAGAAATAGACTGTACAATTTCTGAAGCCATTCCTGTGTTACTTGTAGCCCCTGAAACCAGAGTACTAGCCACTTATACCATTGAAGCACTTATAAGAAAAGGAGAGCAGGCCCCTGCAAGTACGGTAGCTGCACGGCTCCAAAAACCAATCGCATTCCAAAAAGCTTGCAGAGCCAGCAAACAGTGACAAGCATAAAGTAATTTATTAGTTAGAAGACATAAAGCTAAAAATAAAGCAAACCGGTTTCGGCTGTCAAGCCTTCTTCAGTGCATTAAATTAATTAAGCATACAGGCAAATATATATAGTGTAGCACCACCTGAAGTCCATAGGTGTAAATTGCATCCTTCATTAAATATATTCATTCAAACCTGAGGGAAACAGGGCACCCAATTTATTAATCAATTTTTTCTCCATATTGTTTAATAACTGATGCCATCCTGATTTGTTATTACTATTTTGCTGTATCCTATCAATCACTGTAAATCTAAATGTGGCTTTGGGGTGTTTTTGTGTATGTTTATAAAGTGCACTTGTTAATTTACCAGTTCTGATATCACTAAAGTGTTCTGATATTCTGAATTTGACACACCTGGATGTTTGTCCCACATAGAAGGTTGAACAGTTGCAAGAAGCCATGTAAATCACCCATTCAGACTGGCAATTGGCAAAAAACTTTATAGAGAATACATGTCCAATATTTTTACTAGTAAATTCTTTCATCTTAGACATGTTCTTATAGGAAAAGTGACATGTATCCTCTAACAAGGTGCTAAGCTTGGTGTCAGCCAATAGGATGTTCCAATGTCTGCAGACACTGTTAATGAGGACATCCGTGTTTCTCCCATAGGTGGACACCAATCTGATTTGGGATTTATGACTTTGTTTTTTGCTCCTATATTGGAGTCGGGTATCCCTATCTTGATTTGCAGCACAATGTCTTCCTTGAGCGATGTCCCCTTTCTTGTACCCTCGATCACTGAACCTATTAACCAAATCAGACTCATATGTATGATAGGTCTCAGCATCAGAACAAATCCTCTTCAGGCATAAGAATTGTGACTTTGGGATGTTTCTGCATATATGGGGGGGGTGAAAGCTGGAGGCATGGAGCAAGGAGTTGTATTCTGGGTATTTCAGATAGACCTCAGTTGTCAATTTTTGGTCTGCATTCCTAGTTACTAATACAAACAAAAAAGTGATTTTGTCAATGTCAAATGTAATTGTAAATTGAATGCCCCATTTGTTCTCACTCAACTATGTTACAAACTCCTTGAGGTATATAATGTCAGACCTCCATACCAACCAGCAATCATCCAGATATCTCCTCCATATGTCGATCTCATCCATGTATATATTATGGGTTCTATCATAAATGATCTGTTCCTCGATGTAAGCATTGAAGAGATCAGCATAGATCAAAGCAAATGAGGCCCCCATTGCAGTGCCTTTAGTCTGTAAATAACAATTGTTCCCATAGTATATAACATTTTTGGTTAATACACGCTCAGCCAAACAGAGCAATAATATATTGAAACCTGGTGGATATAATTCAGACTTGATTAGCCAATATTATAAGGCATCGAAACCTACCCAATGGGGGATGTTGCTATATAATGCAGAAACATCCAAAGTACACAATTACCACCCTGTTTCTAACTACATGTCTGATATAATCTGAAAAAACTCCACTTTAACTTTAGGGATATTCGGGCTAAACACAATAATGTGTCCCATAAGGAAATGGACATGATTCGAGAATTGGCAGATAACAAGGAATTGGTAATACTGTCAGCAGACAAAGGTGGAACTATTGTAGTTCAAGATTGGTCTCTATACAACTTTGAAGCTATGAGACAATTGTCAGACAATAGGCATTATACACATATGGTAATAGATCCTACACCAAGTTTTAAGAGGCAAATAGATGAGTTTTTGCAATCAGCCAGGGAGGAGGGAATCATAACAGATGATATTCTGTATCATCTCAAAGTATCTGACCCTTGCAGTCAATATATATTTTTTTTACCCAAAATCCACAAAAATCTTCAAAACCCACCTGGCCGACCCATTGTTTCAGGCAGAGGCTCAATCACAGAACCACTATCCCAGTTCCTAACATTACATCTAAAACCTTTGCTTAAATGTGTTAGAGCTAGAATTCCGGACACTACTGAGTTTCCTTGGATTATATCAGACATGCAGTTAGAAACAGGGTGGTATTTGTGTACTTTGGATATTTCTGCATTATATTCCAATATCCCCCATTGGGCAGGTTTAGATGCCTTAGAATAATGGTTAATCAAGTCTGAATTATATACACCAGGTTTCAATACATTATTGTTCTTTTTGGCTGAGCATGTATTAACCAAAAATGTTATATACTATGGGAACAATTGTTATTTACAGACTAAAGGCACTGCAATGGGGGCCTCGGTTGCTCTGATCTATGCTGCTCTCTTCATTTCTTACATCGAGGAACAAATCATTTATGATAGAGCCCATAATATATACATGGATGAGATCGATATATGGAGGAGATATCTGGATGATTGCTGGTTGGTATGGAGGTCTTACATTATATACCTCAAGGAGTTTGTCACATATTTGAATGAGAACAAATGAGGCATTCAGTTTACGATTACATTTGACATTGACAAAATCACTTTTCTGGATGTATTAGTAACTAGGAATGCAGACCATACATTGACAACTGAGGTCTATTGGAAATACCCAGAATACATCTCCTTGCTCCATGCCTCAAGCTTTCATCCCCCCATATATGCAGAAACATCCCAAAGTCACAATTCTTACCCATGAAGAGGATTTTTTCTGATGCTGAGACCTATAATACATATGAGTCTGATCTGGTTAATAGGTTTAGTGACCGAGGGTACAAGAAAGGGGACATTGCTCAAGGCAGACGTTGTGCTGTAAATCAAGATAGGGATACCCAACTCCAATATATGGACAAAAATCAAAGTCATAAATCCCAAATCAGATTGGTGACCACCTATGGGAAAAAACACAGATAAATCCCAAATCAGATTGGTGACCACCTATGGGAGAAACACAGATGTCCTCATTAACAGTGTCTGGAACATCCTATTGGCTGACACCAAGCTTAGCACCTTGTTAGAGGATACATGTCACTTTTCCTAAAGACGAGGGAAGAAAATTGGCTCATTTCTGAACCACTATAAACAACTGAACAGATCTGACAACAGCCCTAAATAAATAACTTTGGAAGGGGGGCCCTTGCAGGGATGCTTCCCATGTGGACACTGTATCCATTGTAAGAACATGTCTAAGACAAAAGAATTTACTAGTAAAAATGTTGGACAGGTATTCTCTATAAAGTTTTTTGCCAATTGCCAGTCTGAATGGGTGATTTACATGGCTTCTTGCAACTGTTCAGCCTTCTATGTGGGATAAACATCCAGGTGTGTTAAATTCAGAATATCAGAACACTTTAGTGATATCAGAACTGGTAAATTAACAAGTGCACTTTATAAACATACACAAAAACACCCCAAAGCCACATTTAGATTTACAGTGATTGATAGGATACAGCAAAACAGTAATAACAAATCAGGATGGTATCAGTTATTAAACAATATGGAGAAAAAATGGATTATTAAATTGGGTGCCCTGTTTTCCCCCAGGTTTGAATGGATATCTTTAATGAAGGATGCAATTTACACCTATGGACTTCAGGTGGTGCTACACTATATATATTTGCCTGTATGCTTAATTAATTTAATGCACTGAAGAAGGCTTGACAGCCGAAACCGGTTTGCTTTATTTTTAGCTTTATGTCTTCTAACTAATAAATTACTTTCTGCTTGTCACTGTTTGCTGGCTCTACAAGTTTTTGGAATGCACTTATAAGAAAGGCATTAAAAATATCATAAAACACTGCAGAGGAATGGCATACAGTCATATGCTTTAAACATAATGTGACTGCCATGCCCTGGTCCAGCAATCAAGGAGCCTCAATCCTCACCACTAACACCAGGGAGGTTGTCTCATGGAAGAGGAAAGGATAACCAATACACACAATAAAGTGCAATTTCCCTTAAGTGCACACAGAGATCTCAGTCAGTCTGGGGCTAGTTGCTCCCTTGCTCTCCGGGTCCCCAATAAGACTCCCCCACTAGCATAGCTATAGGGTCCAGATTTCAGCCTAACTGGTAAGCTAACCTCCAGTATCCTCTCTGTCCAACCAGTGCTTCATGTCCCTGCCCAGGTAGCTGACACACACACGCACACACACACTTTGAGATAAGTATTTATACAACTTCACAGACACTCGTGGGAAAGGCTGACACCGATTCTCCAGCTGTGCCCTTTTACCGAGACTATACGGTAGTAATTATGCCACCAGCTTAATAATTATCAGCTACCCAAAGGCCCTTGAAAGGGTGTCCAATTATTACTGTGCGATATTATTATCCAACTGGTAATGTGACTATTCAGTCTAAGGCTTATTAGAGTGGCCTATTACAATGAACTCTATAAATATGCAATGTACTCTAGAGTTTACTTTGTGTCTACACAAATCAGCCACAGGTTAAGGTTTTAAAATATTTAATAATAAATAATTAAAAACACAGGAAAATACTACTACACCACAGAGATATCTAAGAGTTCAGAGATCACACAGAAACTTAAAATAATACAGTCGGACAGGTCTGATGTCAAAGAAAAACACTTAATCTAACTTTCTAATCTTTAGCTATTCTTAAGAGAAAACACAGTGATATAATCCTGCTTACATACATAAAGAGCATAAGCAGTGGTGGGGTTCATGGTCCAAGACAAAAATGCTTTCAGTCTCTCACTGGACAATAGTTTTTAAAACGCTAACAAACAGCTCTGCTAAGGCTCTCCCAAATTACATAATTTTGACACTTAGGTTTTCCCACTATTCACATTACATCATTTTGACACTTAGTCTGGTGTTCCCAGGCCACAAACTGCATTATTTACAAGCTAACACCTGGTCAGGAAACTACAACAATAAAAGACATTTCACATGTATACTCTAACAATTATTCCTTAAGTTACGACAATAGAAAGAATGTGTTCAACCAGCCGCTTCGGCACCACTTTTTTAGATAATTGTAACTTCAAAGAACATTTGAAATGCTTGGCGTGGTTTTCCTTACAGCAGATGGCCATGTTGCAACAATCTTGAAGTTCACATTTTACAGTGTTTTCTTTTATTTCAGAACACAAGCCTGTATTTTGCATTTATTTATACAAATGATAGAATTAAATATCAAATTCTATTTGACTAGGCTGGCAGCCTTCGCCCATCTTTCCCCAATCTTCACACATAACACAGGATAAAACCATCCCACCATCCCGGGATGAGAACTATGCACTTGATGCACTGAGTACAAACTCATGACATTCTAAATATGTTGAACCACAGAGGTCTTCGAAGGGACATTTGTTACATTACCATGTTTTATTACTGCTTGCTGATGCACATGCACGCTAAGCTCCTTTGCATGACCAGTGTCAAGATCTTAGCATGTTTGAAGGACTTTTCATATGGTAACTAACATTTCTCTGCATTTATACATAAGCAACAACATGTGTCTCAATATAGCCCTGCTTTAGGAGCCTCCACTTGTACTGCTTATGGAGGAGATCCAGAAACATCTTTCTCATACCAGTTTTATGCTCTAACAGGAGCACTGTACTCAAATACTCTAGCCATTGTTGTCTCACCATCGAGGGTTTTAGAACAAATGGCAGGGAATAGGCATGAAAATTACTTTTTGTGTATTTGAACTTTCACAAAATGACAGCCACTGGTAGACACCTCATTTGCATAACAAATAGCAAAATGATACAATATGGTTACTGTATTATTATGTATCCAATAATACTTTAAGTTGTGAAATATGACTATCCCCATCCCTGAGTTTGATACTGGGAATAAATGCTCAACATCAACTCTATTATCATTTGGTTACATTTAGCATGACCACTTGTTTCAGCCTTCCACCACTATTCTGTAGTACAGCACTTTCCAGAACTTTGATCAAATAGGCCACATGTGGAGCAGCTTACCATCAGCTTTAATATTTATGATCAGAGCAAGGATAACATGTCATGCTACAGTTATGCAATGCTCTTTTAATGAGTTCATATTATTCAATGTAGTTTACTATGGATATCAATTTAAAAAAGTGCTATGACTTGAATTTGTGTCAGACCCTTTTAATGTGAAAATGCAAAGAACATGGCTCTTTAATACTTAAATTGAGGAACATTACTCATAATGAGGTACGTTTAAGGTAATAAGCTTGACGATTTCCCACTCATTATCTGGGCTTGCTGCGCATGTGCAGAGCTCACTGCAGCTGCTCATGGATATGGCCTGCATCTTGTAGAACTTAATGCAATGTTTATCAGGTTTACTCCACACAAACTGAGTGAATCAGGAACAATAGCGAGATGAGCCCTAATTAGCATACCCACTGCACCCAGAGGAGGTAATCTACACAACAAAAGCATTATTGCAGCCACAGCCCATTAATGGACTATGGAAGATGAACTTTTGTTGGAATGCAGTGGTGTACTATTGTAAGTGCCTATTGCTACATAACACCACTATCTCCTTAAAAAATGTATGTTGGTTTTGTTAGCGCTTCTTACATATACAAGTAAATAAGGTTATGTGTCCTATTTACTGTAAGTCCTGGAACTGGAGTTCATTTTTTTCTCAGTGTTTTCTGCATGTATCGGTCAAAGTTCATTCTTGGGCCACATTGCCAATTATACTGGCTGTAGTAGAATACAGTCATGTTGCTGTGGGATGTATCAACAATAATATTGTGTCTTACATCATTGTAATGTTGTGTACCTTACGCACATGTGGCTACAGTTTTAAGAAATTTATATCAAAGTTGTGGAAAATTATCATCGTGCTTGTTAAGCTTCCTGCTTGTTAACTTGCAATCATGTGCTAGACTTTTTTTGTGTTTGGGCAGATGGGACATTGGGCTAAGGATACAACTGATGGCTAAGACCCAGGTACAAGATTGTTCTGCAGATACACATATTGTAATCCCAAGCACTACTATTTTGTAGTAGCTGGACTATTAATACTGTATGTGTGCTGGGATTTGTAACACCCATGTAATGCCACAGCTATTAATTCCAGTGTGTTTTCCATACAAAAAGAGATATGCTGAAATAAATAGCACAGAAAACCACATCCACTTGCAAGCCTAGGAGGCAGAGAATGTGGTGTTACCTGAGGCCCTCCTTCTCCATGGTAGACATCTTTTTTTCTCCAAATCTGCCAGCCCTCCAATCCATGACCCTACCTGATATAAAGCTGTAATCAATGTACATGTTGAAGTAGTTAGGATTGAAATTATGATGTGGTTTATCACTGGCAACTGATATAATCCATACTGCCACCAAGACAGCACAGGCTATGGTAAAGGAATGGATGGTGACAGGTGTTAGGCCGCCACTTACAGAGATGGAGGAATTCCTGTGCTCACTTTACAGCAGCACAACCTTCACAGAGTTCCACAGTGTAGTGCTGGATGTTGTGGCAGAGACAGATATTCCCCAGAGGATTTCCATGGTGATGGTCCAGGTATGTACTCTGCCTGTCACTGTCTGGCCCTGTTTTTACCTGTTTTTCACATTAAAGAGTATGAAATACCCATATCACTTGTGTAATGTATGCACATCTGGCATCCAGGTAGATATATCCATCTCCATAAGGTATGGGTATGGTTAGAACACAATATCATATATGGGTATTAGTGTATTGGCATTATTTGGATGTAACTTTTCAGTGCCAGTTCATACTTATACTGGATATGTTTTTTTTTCTTGATTGGAACCAGTACTGTGGAACTAATCACTCTGATATTGGAGGATCATTACCCTCTAATAATGATTGTATGAATGAATTGGCACAGTCAGGAGATGCATAGCCTGTGTTGGAGCCAGGAAGTGTGACCACACCACATCCACTTTTCTGATGACGGACAACATCTCTATGCCTGCATATACCTAGGACACACTATCATCTGAGAGTTGACAGATAGATGGTGATACATTCAGTCAGGGAAGTGTGCTTGTCCCCAGAAAAGATATACATGAATATGCCCCTAGCAGTCGTGGGCAAGAGGGTTCACATAGGGGGATTTGGTAACATAGCTCATTGGAAGTATGATTGCTGCCCTCACCCTGAAGTTGGTATGATAGTAACTGCCACACAGTGTATGTGCAGGGCCATTGTGGAGGCACAGGCAGGTTGTACAAGAGGCATGGCAAAAGTTGTGAGGATGATCCACGCTTTGCATGATGGCATATGGGAGTGCTTAAATCATACCTGTGATTTGTCAAATAAATTTAATCACACTATAGAATGTGCAGTGTCTACTTTGGGATATCTCTGACATCTGTCAGGCATGAAAGAGAGCATCATCCTCTAATTTTAGTTGACCTGGCTGTGGAAGAGGAAGATTTCACTCCCACAGTGCTAGCACTTCCACTGCAACATGTATGTATTGACATCCATGAGTGGCCACCCCAAATCATGGTTGTCATCCTACTGGCATATCCTCCAGTGCACATTGGCCACAGTCAGGTAGAACACTGATATCTAGGTAAGGTTGTGGAACAGCTAGTACAACTCCTGGCAGAACTCTCATGGGTATGAACATGTACCAGAAAACAAACCCTCTGTCAGCATGCCCTGGACAACAGGCCATGTAACAGTGCTGCACCATGCGTTGAGACAATGTCTCTGCAGAACCACACATACACACACATAACTTTCACCACAATCCCTGGTACATCTACAGTTCCATTGACCTTGGCCTTTTCAGATATTAGGCCTCTCATACTATTTCTAGCAATCCCTCACAAGCAATTTTTATTTGTGTGCACTTCTGTGCTCCCACACACAAATACTTCACTTTGAAAGATGTGCACTTTGTATTCCCATCTCCGCTTGTACAAATGATGGTAACACTGCCCTGCCCATTGTTCATTGCTGTTTTGAGTTGCCTATGTCTGTGGTCAGTCTATGTATGGTTAGGCACAGTGTGGTATTTGCTTATGCATCATTTTTACTGTATATGAATGTTTAGCTCTCATATAGTTATGTCCTTCCTTTGCAATCTGAGCAAATGGTGATAACTGTGCTCTGTCCTTTGAAAATTGCTTCTTGGGTTGTCTGTGTCTGGTGCACAGCAGGGTCCACCAATGTATGGGTAAACACAGTCAGCTATTTTCATACACATCATTTTTCCTGTATTTTATCTGCTTGGCTCTTGTATAGTTATGTTGTAAAGCTGTGTGCAATCAGCTCCCTCTTTGCTAGTTTCATGGTGTACTATGCCCACCTCAGTCTGGCATGTTCATCCTCTACTACTAGCTTCTCCTCTGAGTCCTCATCTGTCTTAGCTCCTGTTACCTAAGGTGATAGGAGCAGATATTATGTCATCCCAACCTTCTTGTGTCATAAAGTGAAAACAGTCAATAATTAAGAAAACTGTGTTATATGTGCATTACCTGCATATGCCATCTCTGCCAATACCTTGTATAGCACGTTTACTGTTACACTACCATATATACCTTTCTGCAAGTATGCAGCATTTACTCATGGGTATTTGGGTTAAACATTAAACTCAATTGTGAATACTATTTCCATGTCCTGTATTCATTTAACTAATTTTTCCAGCATGACAAGACTATCATAATAGCATGTGATAATGGGGTAATATAGATTCCTGGTTTTTGAACATATGTGGTTTGATGATAGCAGATGTAAGTGCTCAATGGTGCCTAGTATTCCTTTCCATCGCTTCAAGAAAATAAAGAAATAAGTATTTGAAGAGTAACATTTTCTTAGTATTTCACTGCTAGATCCATTGTAGTAATATCTGTCTTCATGAAACTAATCAGCTTGTGGTCAAAACTCTGACATAAGCATTTTAATTTCACATTAAAAATGAGATTGTGAGATTAGTAAATAGAGTGTCCAGTGTGAGCCATGTTTTAAACAGCAGTAAGTGGGGAGAAGAAAGAGGGGGTGATCAGCATCCTCCTCTTAAGCATAGACAAGAATTAATTTAGGACACAGCTAAATTTGTTCTTACTTTTGACATGTTTGATTAAATGCAGCTAAGAGTCCATTGGTGGTTGTGCCCTTGGTCACTAGAAATGAGTCATGTATTTCTTCATTTTGTGAGATTAAAGGAGCTATTAAGTGGTCTTATAAAACTGTGGCATGTCTTAGAGGTTATTGTTATATCACTTAAAACATTTGAATGGGGGTATTTGATTGGCTAAATGCCATATTTTTACAAAATCATTACCTCAAAAAAAATAGATACATTTGGCTGACAGATAAAACCATTCAGACTTGCTGGTTACATTAGAACACTGGCAGCAAGTTCATGAAAATAACTTTGCTAGTGGCATAGTGAATAAGAGCCCTTATTATGGCCCAGGCAACCTAAGTTCAGTTAACAGTTTGAGTGTTTGACAGCTCAGTCAGGGGTGGATAGTCATGTCCATCCTGGGGGAGTGAATGTGCATGCCCAGGAGGGACATGCACATTGAATATATTTCTTTGGGGAAAATTAAGGTAATCACCATGCAGTACCTCCACTGTGTGGCAGGTGAGGGGAACATCCCACTAATGTCAATTCCTATTGGAAATGAGAGGTGGTACAGCACTGATTCTCACTGTACATCCAACTCACGGTTTGTTGTAGGGCCTAAGGACAAAATTCCAAACCACCCCTATGACTATCTTAATGATAGCCTTCCCAGTTGAGTCTCACCAAGATAACTGGCAACATTCAACCAATTGGCCAGGAGGGGGCTCATGATCTGCAAGCAGTAGGGGCAAAATGATACACTAAACCTGATGAAAGTAATTTTAATTGAAAAAAAAAAACTGTTCTGGACAGAAAACAACCTGGATATGAAAGCAAACTGAGTTGCATTTCATTTAAAAAAATGCAGTCGCAGATACATCTCTTCATGATACCATTTAGTAGTTTGTGGAATGTCATTTTACAGTGTAACAGTTTCTTAAATAACTGTGATAAGTTTAACATAATATGAAGAAACTGTAAATAAGGTTAAAAGAAACACCAGTGTAAGAAAAAAATGGCTTTTTCTGCAAAACGCAACTTAAGCACTTTCAACTCCTCATAACAGCCCTAATCAGAACAACTTCTCAACTTGCTTCTCAAAATTCAAATAATTAAAAGAAATCACATTATTACAATCTTGAGGGTACTCAGAAATAATATAATTGTGTAAACACTAATACACATGATAAACCCCCAGATTCTTAAAAGCTTGCACGACGTGCGTAATTAGTGTAAGATGAAATTTTGCCAATATGGCGGCCGAGCGATCCACGTACGTGCACATCTGACATGAGTGAGCGCTGTAGCACTATTGCTGCATGTCCCCAGCCCCAATATGCAAATCACCACATTTGCAGGTGAAAAAATGCAAATGAGGTAAATCTGCCATCCAGGAAGCAGGAATCATGGTGTGCAGGACTAGCGTAATATGCAGAACTGTACTCGGTTAGTAACCAAGTATGGTACTGCAAACTCAAAAACGGAGCTATGACAGCTCCAAATAAAGGCTACATATCATAGAGGAAGCATGCCGATGGCCAAGTAGAAAGCCATTGGCAATGCAAACAATGCAAAATGTACAAAATACAACTTTTATGATATGTCCTCCGATCACGGCTGTTGAAGCATAGGGCAACGGCGTGCAAACGAGACCGGTGGGGAAATAAGAAAATAAACATAAAAAAAAACATTCTAACTAAAATCAGTATTCTGCAAGTCAATGGCAGGCAAAAGACAACCTGGCCAGTGAGTAGTGTTTGCTAAGGGGGGATGCACAGTGTGACACATGTAACTATGCATTAGCAGGCAATTCTATGCAAATGAGGAGAAGGATAGAGAATCCCGGTTTTCCCCAGCATGTGAGGCAGGTCCCAACAGTGTATGAGTATGAATAGCTGAGTGCAAGACTAGGAGGTAGGTGACATCGTGTGTGGGAGTGTAAGGCATACTGTCAGTGGACTGGAGCCTGTGGCTCAGGGTTACATCCAGCTTAGCACAGCAAAGCCAGGAGGTGTGTCTAAACCTGCCCAGCACGTACGACAAAGTGTAAGCAGGTGTGCGCATCACACAACGGGATCTACAGGAAGATAAAGGAAGTGAGCCCAGGAAATAGCAGCAGTGTGCACATTGCAGTACACTGATTGCACGGCGCACCCCAGGGATGAATCAGAAGGGCAATGGGAAGGGAAAGCAGCAGTAGGAAGTTAATCAAGGGGTACTAGGTTCGCTGCTAGGTGAAACATATTGGAACCAGCCAATTACACAGGCACCAGACCAACCCAGCCCAGCCCAGAATGCCACTATAAACTATGCAAACACCTACCCTCCATTTTTTCCCACACCCTACAGCACCGGTGTAAACAATTGAGGAACTTTTAAAACTCACAACAGAAAAATATTAGGGGCTGCAATAGCTATCATACAACTTGTGGAAGAGGCTTAGAGTGGCAAGGATGTGAATGCTGCTGACCAACTCACAGTGAGGAGACAGAAAAGAGTGTACAGACCCAGGGTAACCTACTAAGGGCTACATGAGCTGGAGATAGTGGAGCACTATAGGGTGGACAGTTACCTCCTACAGTAGATTGTTGAACTGTGCTGGCCACACCTGACACACAGAACTAACAGAGGGGAACCCATCCCAGTGGAAACGAAGGTATGTTTAGGCCTAAGAATACTAGTTACAGGTACCTTCCAAAGGCCAACTGGGGATATGATGGGGATTTCATAGGTATCAGCATCCAGGGTACTCCACCAGTTCCTGGATACCATGGCAGCACATGTCGGTAAGCACACATATTTCCCCCTCACCCATGAGGCATTGACCAGCAGTATACATCTCTTCTACCAAATAGCAGAATACCCTGAGGTAGTGGGTGCAATAGACTGCACGCACATACTCATCAAAGCACCACCCGGTGAGCAGGGTAATGTCTACTTCAACCACGAGGGCTTCCCCTACATCAACTGCCTGGTCATGTGCAATGCCCAGGGCATAATACTGAATGTGTGTGCTGGCTGCCCTGGAATTTATCATGATTTTTACATCTGGCATCTGATGCAGCTGTACTAGAAATTTGCCAATGGGGACATCCCACATGGTTACCTAGTGGGGGATGCTGGATACACACTGGAGCCGTGGCTGATGACACCCATCAGATATGCGCGCACACCCGAGCAAGAACTCCATAATAAGGCACACACACAAACAAAAATCATAATAGAGCATGTGTCTGGGATGCTCAAGTCATGGTTCCAGTGCCTGGACACATCCGGTGGAGCCATGCAGTACTCACCAACTACATGTACCCAAATCATCCTTGTATGTGCCATGCTACACAGTATGATCCTGCAGAAACAACTGCAGCAAGAGCAGCAAGGGGCAGGGACATATAGCCACCCCCACCAATGCCAAGGTCTGCACAGGCACAGAGTTATTTGGAAGAGGAACAACCTGAGCCTGCCTCAGTAGGCAGAAGGAGGTGTTCCCAGTATGCCCTGGCCCTGGCAAAGAGGCAACACAAAGCACATAGACTGACACGGGAGGGACCCAGGGAATAGCACCTCTCTCCAACTCTCACATACAGTAAATAGGATGCCAAACAGTATACTACCTGTGCCTAACCATGCGTAGGCAGTGTACTATGTGCATCCAACATAGGCGGCCCTGCAGCACCACCCGCAATACTGGGACACCCACAGGAAAACGGACTCACACATGCCAGTCAGGAGGGGGGGTTACATACCCAACAACAGTCACAGCCAGCAGAACAGGTGTAGACAAAAACAAACAAATGCCGTAATATGGCCTCTGAATGAGGGGTATGGGTGACCCCAACCCGGGCTTACACGGACAGACTACAGCAGGCCAGGTAGTGGAATGTCAGTTGTGATGGCTAGGAAGTCAGAAACTAATGTGTATGCAATCAAAAGATAAGAACGGAAGTACACTGGTATGGCGTAGCCAGCACAATGGGCAAGACTACTGACTGAAATGGACTACAGGACATACCAGTACAGTCCTAGCAAATGTGTACAACTGTCAGGTGTGCCCCCCACTCCACATAGAAATACAGTAACAGTCATGTGCACCCCCCAATCCTGTGTAGAAACATAGAAATAGTCAGATGTACCCCCTCGGTATGCAGACATGTTGCAACAGTCAATGCCAAATGATCAGTAGATACCCTGCAGACACAGCATGCTAAATGTTGGTGTACAACACAAAGGTCTCCTGTGCAGTACAAACCACCGGACATGCTCCACACATGCATAACAGACGGCCTTACTGGACATGTTCACACACTTAGAGAAATGAAGCCAATGTCAGTCATCCACATACAGAAAGGTCATACTGGGCATGCTCACACACTTAAACACTTGAAGGCCATGATGCAAACACCAGTGGACCAGACATATGCAGTGGTTGCAATAGTTACTGCAGACACAGGTCAATATGCACCACTCATGCCTTGCACACACAGTGGATAGGAATACAGACATATATGTAAGGACAACACACCATAATACGCCAAAGGTAGATGGATATAGATGTGTGGAAGAAGGTGACCATGACAAGGAGCCATCCATGTCTGTCCCACCGAGTACACCAAAGGGCCCCAAACACATCAGTTGCAGATGTCACACACTGCAGTTACTAGCAACCAGCACCTGTCAGCACCACAGACTATGCGGTCCACATGCCAGCTGTGTAACATGGCTGTACAAGGACATAGTCAGCTAGTCACCCTAGACACACACCTGTGACATATGATCCTGTGTGTGGCCGCCTGTGGCGTGTCACCCCTACATGAATGGTGTATGGGCCATCCACACACTGGCCACCCCATAGCGATACTCTGACAAGCCTGCTGAGGTTATCCAATGTGAAATACACCTTTGGGAGAGTTGTAGGCCAGTAATCTCTGTGGCGCGTCCCATAACTGCATACTGCTTTAGTGTGGTAGACTAGTTAGGTAAGAGTTCTAACCCCAGACATGGCAACTGCATGTGTGTCTGTCTGTCTGTCACTGACTGTGTAGAGAGCAATGCTTTTTAAGCTACTCACACCCCTTACAGGTCAAATACCCTCCTTTGGCAAGGCTGCTGATGTCACTCAACTTGAAATACACCTTTGGGACGATTGTAGACCAGTAATCTCTCTACCACATCCCATAACATTGTATGGCCATAGTATGATTAAGGAGTTAGTTGGGAGTTCAAGCCTCCAAACTTCCAACTGTGGGTGTGTATGCGTGCATGTCTGGCTGTGTAGAGAGCAATGCTTTTAGGTTACTCACACCCCTTACATTTCACATATCCAACTTTGGCAAGGCTGCCGATGTCATGCGCCTAGACATACACCTCTGGGAAGATTGTAGACAAGTAATCACTGTAGCACGTCCAGTAACTGCATACTGCTGTACTGTGAATTAGACGCGTGGTTAGGTTCCATCCCCATGCATGGCAGTTCCGGATGTATTGTGTGTGTCACTTCCTGTGTAAGGAACAATGCATTTTAGGCTAGTCTCTGGCAGTCATTTCGAAGCCCTAGTTTGGCAATCCTGCTGATGTCAATCAGTGTGAAATACACTTTTGGGCAAAGGGTACTCCAGTAATATCCATGGCGTGTACTATAATGGCATAGTGCTGTAGTGTAATACACTAGTTAGGTAGAGGTTCTACTTCCAAGCATGACAGGTGTGTGAGAGTGTGTGTTTGTAATCCGTATAGAGGTGGTTGTGACTGTGTGATACCTGTGGCCAATGTGGAGCAGGTTTTGCATATTTCTTATATCGTGGCCATACTATATATCACAATGTCCACTGTACAGGGATAACACATGTGATATGGCTGTGAGGCCAGGGTGCAGAGCCATACCCAAACATGTGACATCAAGGCCAGGCAATCACAGTTAGCAAACCCAGTATTACCCAGAGCACACTCTCACCCCATGTGTCTTACACAGACACACACATGCCTAGGTAACAGCCAATATGTGAGTAGTACACTGTATATTGGCCACTGATAGTAACTATGGAGTGACAGCGGTGGGCCACAGAGGGCATGACACCCAGTTCATCTGTCCAATATGCACATACGTGCAGACAGTTCACCTCCCCCATGTTCTCCAATGGACAACTGCACCACCTGTGGTGCCATCACATGTGACCCACAATGGACATACCATGCCTGACAACATGCCTGTATGGACACATGCCCCTGACACCAAGGAATGCTGATAGCATGCACACCATGTAGGTGCAGGGTTAAGCTGCTGGCCATTACTAGTTCCTGCCACAGGTAAGCAGGACTGGCACATCTGATGATAATCTGTGTTCACAACATGGGCCAGACACCCCAGGTACAGTTTCACATGTTACTGTACATGCATGTGGGAGGTGTGCACATCCTAGACGATGTCCATGTCATGGATGAAGGAACACAGACATGGCAAGTGATGCACATTATTGCCCATACACAGTAGACACCCAGGTGACCAGATGGGGTATACAATACCCACCTGTGTGGGCAAATGCAGACACTACATCACTGAGCCACAATGCAGACCATCAACATGTGGCCTTGTGCCAAGGTACACCCATCGCCTAGCTGTGGACAGCCATCTGGCGCAGTCGAACACCACACACCTGTGCAGACATGCACACATGCATGTCAGTAGTGGCACCCTGTGTGTTTGTGTGTGTGTGTGTTTTGCATGCTGCAGATATTTAATTCCACATTCCCTACAACACCCATGGGCATACTGCAGCATGCTGTCTGATGTCAGACACCTTCCCATACCCTTCACTCTTACAGCCCCCATATGACCTGTGTGTTGCATGGGATACCTGCACAGTGATGTGATGTGGCAATCCCACAACCAATGAGCTGTACACCTGGCCCTGCCACGTGTGTCAATGTGTGTGGGTCCTTGTGAGAGTGTGGCTGTGTTGATGCTGTAACCTGTCATGCCGACAGGCATGTGTATGTCACCTACCATACAGCTACTGTATCCCTGTTGCAGCTGTCACTCACCATCACATATATGTTCTGAGTGCTCCACAACAGGTAATCCATGTGGCGCATCAAATAATTGCAGTGATGTGTGCTAGCACTACATAGTTGTTAGGGGGTTGATACCCTGTGCTGCTAGGTGTGTGACACAACCATGCTTCAGTTTTACCCTACCACCCCTCCCTGACACGTATTAGCCTCTGTCTGTGTCCCCCACCCCCTCTCAGGTGGATGTGGAGACTTACACCTGCTTTGCTTAGGCAGCAGCATGTGTAATGTGAGTAATGCTCATGATCAGCTGATGGCCTCTGCACGAATCGCAGCCCTACCCTAGCTGATTGCATGTTAAACAGCTGTGGTAACATCCCCATCACCAATTGTATGGAAACACACTAAAATACCCAGGAACATCATGGTGGTGTTTGCCCTTTTCACCCACTGTGAGCAGGAACCAGATCTGTTATGTTACAAACAGCAGCCTAGATCGATTGCGGTGTACCTCTAACAACATACACTGTAGAAACAGTGCAACAAACAGGAGGTGGATGTGCCTGACCTGACTACAGACTGTAAGTGCTGCTATACTGCATTTGGAGTAATGTTGCTTTCACAGTATTTGTGTGAATATGGCTGGTGTACATGCCTCAATACCTGCCATGTCAGTTCCATGTTGATGGGGAATCTCCATCTGCAGGATCATCTGCAGCCTGGGCAGAGTTGTGTCCATGGTTGCATGTGTCACCCATGGAGCATCTAGCTGTTGACTGCTGAAGGTAGTGTGAGGATGGAAGTCAGTAGATGGAGAAAGCTGTGGTAGTCACAGACGTCATATCCCTCAAAGGACATATGTTGCAACAACCCTGCAACAACAGTAAATGTATGTGGTCATCACAGCAGCATGCCAGCATTGGCCCGGTGTATGTGTTCCAGCCACACCTCTGTCAACCTTTGTACATATGTCATGCATGAAGTGGTGCATATGTGCTGTACACCATACTTTGTGGCATTATATCTGAGAACAAGCCACTGATATATCTGACTGCTACACATGTTATGTACTGTAAGTGTTACATTACATTACATTACCTGCACATTCTGTGGATGTTTGTACAGTACTGAGGTCTGTGTACCTATGGTGAATGTCGACAGTGTGTGTAGTGTTGATATTTGCCTTAGCCTGTGCACAGACTTTGGTAGATGACATTGTTCTAGTTAACCTACTATCAAATGTTACATGCTGCCCCACTGTATGGTACTGTAGTGGCATACATGTTTGTAGGGCCATAAACACACATTTTCCATACCACAGACAGCCACCAGACCAAACTGTGTAGCATGCCAGTATATGTAGGGCAGTCTGTGAGTGGCACATATGAGGATGGTGTTGAACACATAGTCCATATTCTGTAATACCATGCTAGCTAACCATGTGTGGATGTGGCTGTGTTCACTTTGGTTGTATCCTACCCTGTGCTGTGACATGCCTGTTGAGCCTGCTTTATATGCAGGTACATGTGCATTCCCCCTTGGGAGGTGTAGGCCAGTGTTGAGCCAGTCTGCCTGCAGCCTGCACAGTGCATTGTGACATGCCTAGCAGCTGAGTATACTTACCCAGTGGGATGTCATGTGCAGATGCTAGCCAAATGTCCCACTGCCGGACCTCCCCTAACAGTCATGTATGTCAGACAGGGCAGTGGGATGCAATGCAGATGCATGTCAATACCTATTGTGTAGTATGTGGCCATAGCACCCCTGTACCAGCGGTCATACCATTACAAGCCAGGCAGGGGTGTGTGAACGCATGACCTATGGTGGACATTATATACCAGTTGTTATGTGTTATATCCATCTACATGGCCATCCACATCCATATTGTCAGGCATGGTACACATGTGTAGCACTAAGGGCTTATGTGTATACCTCTCAACTGTACAGACTGTGTCAGACCCCCACATATATTGGCCAATATCTCTGCTGCAGTCCACAGTGGCATTACATGCTAGCAGTGGTACTGTACACTGATGTCCTTTGGATGTTGTTCAGTAACCAATGGCACACATGTTATGAGCAGATTTAACCTGCCACACACACCATGTCTGTGAAGAAAATCCCAATGACAGTAGCAATAGCCTACTAGTATACCTGCTAGAGATACCTGACATCCCCTGCAGCTATGACATTGGGAATATACGGGCTGGGGTTGGCCTACACTTCATGTCCAAGAACTATGATGGGAATATATGTACATATACATATCCAGATAGCCAGATATATGGTTACACATATGTACTACACCCATTTAACACTGTCATGGCAACCACCCACTATTGAACCCCAGATCACGTGTGCGTGGTTCCATTACATCTCCCGTGTGATGGGCATCTGTCCTGTGTGTGGGCAGCAGTGCTACCAGCAGCATGTAGTAATACCCCATACAGGAGAATCAGCACACTCAGGGCAGCCACATATTTGTAGGAGAATTAGGAAGTACAGATAGACTGCGAGTGGAGTTGTGTTATGCTTTGAACAGTACTGGTGTTACAGGGTGTGAGTGTACATACTAGTTTGCCATGGAATGCAGTCCATCTTCATAGCACACAACTGTGGGCCTACTGTCATGCCGGCCAGAGCTGTGCCTATCATGTCTTGTTTGTCCACCACACAGGTCTTGTGTCAGATAATACACTGGCAGTGTGTGTGTTGCATGTTACCAGTACATGGCTACATCCATGGCCGTCCATACCAGCATTTCCCTGATTAAAGGCATGTTACAGACTATCCTGTAACACCTGCACCTTGCGTAGTGTATGGCAATAGCTGCCCACATATGTGCCTGTTTTCCAGCCTCTGTCCATCACCTACATACCAAGCTGTGCACATATGTCATGTTGTTGGTGGTTGATCCATAGTGGGCTGGGAGTGTAACACACTGCCATGTCTGCCATCAGTCCACTGCCATTGTAACCCCCACACATATGGTGGGGCTGCGGCCATATATGTGTGTGTGGGTGCCACCTGCACAATACATGTGTGCCCTCATGCACTGCAGAACCCAGTGTATGTAACAGTGGTATATGGCCCTGTATTACTGAGTCTAGAGGGGAGCACCAGAAAAGACCTAGGCTGCTACAAAATGTGGGGGTATCAGGGCTGAGCTGCCTTAAGGTATCTGGATGTAAAGTACCCTATACTTCACCTATATACACATTACTGACATGGGTCTGGGTACTGCAGGACTACTGCCCCCTGCCATACAAACTATTCTGTGTGTTGGTGTGCTCGTGATGGTGTCAGTTATGCCATGTTATGTAGCAGTTACAATCCATGTGGTCATAAGACGTCTATACCACCTACTGTGTTTGTACAGTGTGTAGATATAGGCTGCTGAACTACACACCTGGAGTACATTCTGTTGATTGTTAGGTATCCTGTGTCCCAGTGTGTTTTTTCTTATTGTACAATGTGAATGGCTTGGACTGGACAGCAACAGCTGTGAACCTTTCCAGCCTACTGTATGAGTGTAACTGGTCCACTGTAGCATCACTCCGCTGATAAAGTTGTCAGTGTCCGAACAGCTATATGGCATGGCATGTAGAACTGTAATAGTACATGTCTGCAAACCTGTGGGTGTTGTTTCACCTATGACATCTCTGTGGGTGTATGTTACAGGCAATGATTGTTATTTGTATGGGTGGCACATACAGTGTTCAGTCATTCAGGGGTCAACTGTAGGCAAAGTGGCTGTTCCATATTGTGAGCACCTACTACTTATGTATTGTACTGCACATATAACTGCATGTGTATGTGTAGCCACATGTATATGTACACACACACACACACACACACACACACACACACACACACACGCACATATATATATATATATATATATATATATATATAATTATAAATATGTATACCTGTATCTGCATATCTGTGTCTGTGTATCTGAAGCCTGGTAATGTTGATGGCTTCCAAATAATACATTCCCCATGGGAGCCAGACTGTACTGCATGATATGTTACCAATAACGGCCTGACATCATACAGGTAGGATGTAGTACAGGTAACATCGTGTGCCCATGTTGACACTGGCCCTGGTTATGGGGTCTCCAACACTTGGTAGTGTATTGCAGGGTGGATGTGTTTGGCTGGGGGAGGATGCCTATTTGTATGACTCGTATAGTGTGTTGTGCCTATCAACCCCATTAACATACCATGTAGCCTGTTACACTCCACTCCCTAACAGCTACATGTGCCTTTCAGTACCAGCACAACAGCGTTGCACCAATGGTTTGGTAGGCATGGGAATCTCATTGAGGTCTGCCACGTGTGTGTATATGTGCATGTGTGCATATCTGTAGGGTACACCAGTCCAAGTCCACATACTCCTATTACAATACACATTGCCACACAGTAGTACTGATATTGTCATTGTCACTCATAGGTGTGGCAATGCAATGCAACACCCTACTATGCCTGTGGCATGTGCATCACATGCATATCCCTGTGGTACCACTGTTGTGATATGCAATGAGTTGTTTTTGTGTCGTGGCCAATGTGTGATACTGGATATGTCAGAGTATAAAGATGGGTTCTAGTGTGTACAATATCCAGTGGGGTATGTGGGTGCTGTGTACACTGTCTTTACAAAATGGTACACCCGGTATATGGCCCACGTACCACTCTCAGGTGGCCAATGTCACCATCACCCATGCGGGTAACAGATAACAGAATATGGCCCTGTTACACATGTGCTGTGTGCAGCCTACCCGTAACACATTGGACACATGGAGAGTTAGTTAGCAACTATACAACCAGGTCTCTAAGATGTGTGTCTACCTGTTATGTGTCAGTCAATGTGTATATGATGGTATGACATACTATGTATTCACCATATACAGACATTACATCCCCGATTATCATACTGTACGTGTCTGTGGATGTTCTGCATGTAGCACGTGACCTGGTATACACCTCACCCTACAGATGGTGCCATGTGTGCAATGACAGCCACACAGTTCAGTAGCACTATATACCCGGGTCGGGGTCTAGACACAGTGTCTCCAAGTCAGGCTGTGCATGCATGTGGATGGATTGAAATAAGGGTGCAGATTATACCTGTACCAGCAGGCCACCAGTCACATTTGCACAGCCAATAACTGTTTTACATACCTGTGGAATGTGTGCAACTATACACTACATATGTCACAGCCGTGGAGTCACCTCACTGACATGCCCCTGTGAAATATGACTGTGGACCATCTTCCTGCTGACACATGTATGCCTACAGCACAAATGGATAACAGTATGGGGGTATCAATTGGTGTTACCAACAGCTGAGATGCATCATAGCTGCATGGCTACACTACCTAGCATGTATGCAGTACACATTACCCCTGACTACGTTCTACACTACAGTATATTGTGGCACTCTATCACAGTCACTGTGTGCATCAGAACCATGTTAGTCTGTCCATGCATCGATGTTATGGATGGCAGAGATGTGGCACAGGTATCATCATATGCACAGGATGTGTGAATGTCATCTTAGCTGCATGACTACACTACCTGACACATATGCAGTACACATTACCCCTAACTACATTCTACACTGCAGTACATTGTGGCACTCTATCACAGTCACAGTGTGTATCAGAACCATGTTAGCCTGTCCTTGCATCGAAGTTATGGATGGCAGGGATGTGGCACAGGAATCATCATATACAAAGGGTGTGTGAATGTCATCTTAGCTGCATGGCTAAACTACCTGACATGTATGCAGTACAAATTACCCCTGACTACATTGTACACTGTGGTACATTGCAGCACCCCATTACAGTCACCGTGTGCATCAGAACCATGTTAGCCTGTCCCTGCATCTATGTTATGGATGACAGGGATGTGGCACAGGTATCATCTTATGCACAGGGTGTGTTGCAGGTGTGCCAGAGGCTGAGAGTGGTCCAAACATGTGTCAACATGTGTGTGGGTGAGAGGTGTGGTTCCTTGATTGGGGCATGGTGATGTGGTATCTGTCGATATGGGGTCACCCTAGGTGTGGTTGCATAGTGCGTGGGTATGCATGCACACAGTTCTGCCATGTAACTGCCCTATATGGGTAGTGTTTGACAGCTGCAGACCGTACCTGGCAGGGTGTGCAGTTCAGTGACTCTGGCCATGAACACACTGACTGTACCTGCCAGGGGTTCCATGGGCATGTGCAGGTACAGCACTTGAGGTGCTACTCTCCCCTGATGATGACATATGTCCGCTTAAAACATGTCCTGCTTGGGCCTGGTCAGGGCCATGTGCACATGGCCTGTTGTGGTGTGGTGTGGACAGCAGCCCCTTTGGTGTGCTGGGGATGGTACTGCCACTACATGAGCGGCTGTGCATCCTGGCATGTCTACATTGACCGCCAGCTTCTGGTGTCTCTGGCCTACGTCCACATGGCCGTTGCACCTCTCCCACCACACGTTCTAGCACAGACATACCATGGTCGAGGAAGCCAACCATCTCAACTCACCGTCTATCCATGACCTCATTATATGCACGGAAGGCAACAGCGAGTTCATGGAGGTTGCCACTTACAGCTGCGAAAGCAGACATCTGCAGCCTCATGACCTGTCTGGAGTGCATTTCCATACGTGCCTGTGCCTCCATTACAGTCTGAAACATGCTCCTGGTGGTACCAGTTTTGGCACCTTTGCCAGGGGCAGAATGACCTGCGGTCCTCCCACAAGCACCACGGTACATCTGCCAATGTGGTGGCCTTCCGGACATCCAGCTATGCTGACTGTGACCCGACAGAATTGGCATGAAAACAACACTTTCCTGGTCATTGCCACCAAGCACTAACTGTCCCTTTGCTATGGGCACATGTGACAGGGTTTGTAGGGGCACTGTAAATGTGTGCGGGCTTGGGGTCGCTAGGAGGGTGATGACACATGGTGCAGTGTCAGCCTCTGACAGCCCCACCTGTGCCTCACCTGTACTTTCATCATCATCAGTGTCTGTAAGGACACCTATCTCAGTATGCATGCAGGAGGGACCCTGAACCACCTCGCCACCTGTGGGGGAAACAAATACACATGTTAAGACCATACAGAAGTGCATAACAGTACACACACTCACACACACTCACACTGACAGCCACCTTACTACCTCACCTTCCCTAAGTTTGCAGACAGTCTCACAGTCAGTTACATATGTTCCCCTTCCTGCATGGCACTTGCTAATATACATGCATCACTACAGCCCATTAACGTATCATCCCTCTCCATGCCTACACGTGTGGTTACAACACTTGACCTGTTACTCCATCGACTCCCTGGCCTGGGTGGAGTAGGTTGTACATGGTCTCACTGCTGCCACCCTGTATTACCCTGTGTATGGGCAGTAATGGTGTATGAGGCCCCTATATGGTTGGGGCTGCTACATTCACTACATATGTCACACACCAGAGCCTCATACTACAGTCTTGCTCAGTCCATGCCACATCTGCTGCACAAGCTACCCATCATGCGAACAACAGTACTACTGGATACACTCACTGATGTGCTGTGGTAATTCCCCATTGCATTTATAGTGCTGCATATGTGGGTAGCCGGTTACCTATCTGCTGCTGGCAATATGATGTGTATACCTGGTATGTACTGCACCTCCCAATGCATGCTCCATGCTACAGACCTTGTTATGCTATCAGCTGTCCTGTGTTCACATACCTGACAGGTTGTCCTGGTGTCCCATGTCTCACTCCATGTACAGCACAATCCCAAGGGGAAGTACCACCATGAGGTTAATACCACTATCACCTGTGCATACATGGACACACACACACACGCACACACGCACACACGCACACACGCACACACACACACACACACACACACACACACACACACACACACACACACACACACACACACACATACCTGACATGCATCATCCACACTCCACTAGATTGCACTTATGAGCACAACCGAGTCACACACACACACAACCAACACTCCTACATGTGGAGTTGCACAACATTTGTACACACAGTCCTCCCATTAGCCTTTTGTCAACATGCATTACATATAGAGCTCAACAGCATGCAGTGCAACTATAGTGACATCATGCTAGTGGCAGTATACATGTGTGTGTGGCATGGGCTTTGTTGGTGGGTGATGGTCCCTCCCCATGGTAACACTGCACCCATGTACAAAGTGCTACTGTGGACCTGTTCCACACCCTGCCTTGTACTGTGCACCATACCTCGCAGGTGTAAAAACCATTGATGCATCTGTAGTACTGTGTTGGTTATGTCAGCTCCAATGCTTGCAGTCCGTGTGCGTTGTAGCAACACATACCTGGTATGATATGTGAACAGCTATCAGTTGTGGATGCCTAAGGTCTGCTTTACAGATCACAACATCAACAGTGCATGTATGACCAGTACATGACTATCACACTGACAACCAGCGGACCTTACCATGGCTGTGAGGGGTGCCCTACACATGTCCCAGACCTCTGCATGGTTGTAAGGTCTACTCATGTGCACATCCCTTGGAGTGCACACACTGCTGTCATGAGTGCTGTGGGGTCAGGGTTACGTCTGCAACGTTTACTTAATCTGATGGTCTGCAGCTGCAGCCATGGTGGTGTTGAGTCACACATGCACCTACTGTAGGCCATGTGTCCTGCCACATGTCACATCCCTGTGGACACATTGCACATTGACAGAATGTTAATTAACTTGCATGTGTCTGTTGTACCCTTCCAATACCCCAGCATGGTCTCTACTGTGATGCAGTGCATTTCTCAGCAACAAAACATGAACATGTACAGCATGCAGTATGGGTAGGTGTGTTAGACGTGTGCATGGGGGATAGCCCACAGCTATTACATGCCCAGTTTATCATCATTTATGAACACAAACCATACTCACTGGCTACGTGCTGCTGCCATGGTGGTATCCTGGAGGGACCTACATAGGAGTGCGAAAAAGCTGATGTCAGTGGCCACAGCTGTTGCATTCAAAACAGGTGGGTGCAGCATTACGCTACATCAACAGTAGAATTGCACAATATTACAGCTTATACACAATAGTTTATTACTACTACACAGCAGCAGACTATGTATATGACATCGCAGTTTTGCATGATGTACCTGTACAGATGCAGATGCATACACACGAGTGGTGCAACCATATGCCCTGGGGCCTTACCTGCATGCTCCTCAGCTGGTGTGTCATTGGCACCCACCACCAAGATGTGCCCTGCCAGGTGTTGATGTTGCGAGTAGACAGGTGCCACTAGGCTACTGAGGAGCTCCTCCACACAGGTGAGGGGTGGATGGGTGGGTTGTCTCCACCATTGCGAGGTGGTCCCCCCTTATGGCAGCTGCACGCCAACGTACATGACGAAGCAGGTCGGTGCAATGATGCTGGACCTGCTCATAGCTGCGATTATGCAGTCTGACATCATTGAACCCGTGGAGTAGCTTGTTCCACTGGGCTGTCCTCTCCTGCTGGTCATGGGCTGTCCAACCAAAAAGAAGTACGTAGTGCTGTAGCAGGTGGTCGATGACAATAGCCGTTTCATCAGTGCTGTACGTGGGAAGGCAACTATGCAACATGATTCCTGGAAGACATAAGGATGGAAACAGGTCTGAGCCACCCATACAGCAGGGTTACCATAGTTCTTAATACACATATATGTCTCCCTCACAACACGTTCACAGACTGCAATTATTATGTCAGCTGCTTACCTACCATTGGGACATATGTTGCATTGTACCAAGCTTTGTGCTATGTGTATGTAGCACGCTTTGTGCTATGTGTTTGTTGCCATGCTCCCTGTGTGGACAGTTATCTTTGCTGGCCTGTTACAGACTATTTCACCTGCATGCCATTGTCAGTGCCACTACATATATGTATATAAATATACATCTATGTACATATATGTGTAGATATATGTTGTACGTTGTGGATATACCTATGTCTATATGAATGTCTGTATCTGTACACATACATGTCATATTCCATATCACACAGATATGTGGACTGCATACAGACATCTGGTCCCCATTCTGTAACCGTCTTTCATTCACAGCTGCACTGTTCTGCCTTGCTGCAACACAGACAGGTGCCACATGTGAACACAGCCTAACATTAGGGTGGTAACTATGGTGTGAGTGTATTGGTACACCTATTACACACCTATGGCATTTGTGCATGCTACATTACACATTCACATGACTGTCCTGCTAGTGGTGTGCTCTGACATCCATGTGTCCATCATGACGGCAGTACATCCACCAACAGCTACTGTCCACAGTAACAGAACATACACAGATATTATGGCTGACATTTTTATCATTCATTGTTGATCTGCACAGTTGGTGAGTTTGTCAAACTGCTTACAGGGACAGACAGTATTGTCCAGAGCAGTTGTTCAGCAGGACATCATTACAGGGACAACTACAGATGGCACATATCAAAGATTCTACATCATAAATCCTAATAATCTATACCACATACTACATTAAATTACAAACAGTTATGTTTTACATACCTTTTAGTGTTTGGACGGGTGTGATGCCTTCCTGGTTCTGGCCTGTAGTTATTTGTTCCCCATTGTGTGAGTTCCGCTTTATATGCTTGTTTTTGTTTTCCTTTTTTTTTTTTTTTTTTTTATTCTTTCTCTCTCTCTCTCTCTCTCTCTCTCTCCTCTCCAGTAGAGCAAATTAGTTGGTTTGAATGGATTTCAGCATGGCATTTGTAGGTGATGCACATGATCAGGTGATGGGCTCTGCACCAATCAATGTGCAGCAGTTGCTGACTGTGTGCAGCCTGCTGTGTAGTGATTCTGTTAACCAGTGTCATGGCAAACCAGTACTATAAATTGCTTACTCATGTGGGTGTTGTTCCTTTACCTTTCCAGTATGGAGGACATTCTTCCTGTATGTGGGCAGCAGTGTTACAGACAGCAGGTTGCAGTACCTATTACAGTGGGGCTTGCAGATACAGGACAACTGCACAATCTTAAGAGGTTCCAGACCTACAGACAGAGTGAGTAGTGTTGTTATGTGCTTTGTATATTGCTGGTCTTGCAGTGTTTGCATGTACATAGTAGCTTAGAATGGAATGCAGTCTGTCTGCATAGCTCTCAACAGTGGGCCTATCCACATGATGGCCTGTGGATTGTCTGTTTGCTTTTGCCTGTGCACCACACAGGGCTTGTCCTAGATATATCCCTGGCAATCTGTCTGTTGTGTGCTATCAGTACATGGCTACTTCCAGTTGTGTTCCTGATGTGTTATTCCTGCATAAGGGTATGTTGCAATGAATCCTGTAACACCAGCAAAGTGCAGGGTGTATAACAGCAATATTACGAGTATGGCCCTGTGTTCCTGCCTCTGTCCTCCACATATATGGCTGGCTTTGTCCTGCTGTGATACGGTTAGGGGTTGTTCAGTATTGGCCTATCATAATATACTGCTAGCATTACTGCTATCATCCCAATCATATCGTGGACTCCCACAACATTCGTTGGTCAGGGTCCATACATGTCAGATATACATAGACATTATCACAGGTAATAAATATCCCCCTAGGCCTTGACTACCATGTGTGACTGGCGGCTGCTGAACTACAGCTGTTATTGTTTATTGTTACCTATCTTGATGGCAAATCCTTTGTAGACAGTTGTACGAATTGACGGGCCTGGCCTGGACAGCATTGTATGTTATATATCTGCACTGTCTGCATCTACTTTTTTGTGTGGACCTTGCATTCTTCAATGATTAAATAAGTGCAGATCCATGTGATGTTGGTAATGGCATACATTATTGTAAAATACACCATTAAAGGTTATCTGTGTATACATATCTGTGTGTCATCTCATGTCCTTTGAATAGTGAGTGGGCTATGTGTAATTCAGTACTCCTGTGCAAGTGTAAATGTCATTTAGTAGGTTATACAGCAAAATGATGTTGTTATACTGATTTCACATGGAAAATAGAATGTGCTGCAGTGGGACTAGAACCAAGAATGCATGCGCAGTAGGCAGATGCTCTGACCACTACACAATTGCAGTTCTGTGTAATTTGCATATTTCTACCTTAATGTCATACCCATGCTCCCTTTCCCCGGACCCCAAGCTCCACTTACACAGAATCCATCCATTCTGCAGTTGCTAGCCCTGCCATACCACACCTCCACACATTTCCCTCTCTGCATGTCTCTGTACTCCTCCATATTACTGTCTCGATGCAACCTTCTGCAGGCTCTTCATCTATTTAGTCCATGTACATTTGAGCCTTCCCTTCATCCACCTCTGATACTGGTGGAAACATCATTGTGACCCATAAAGTTTGGTGTGTCCTGGCAGGGACGGACCTGTTGTTGTGTCGCGAGTACACTTTGTTGGTCTACACTGTTTCTCCCACTGGTAGCATCCTGCCAGGGTTTTGAGAAGCAGTGGTTTGTACACACACCAGACCAGCCTCATCTCCCGTTTCCATGGATGACACACGGCCTCATGCCATGCCCCGTTTTCCATTCCTCTCTTCAGTATTATACAAGACTACTGTTCTCACAGTATGAGTGGATAGGCACTGTTCATTGATACTCATAGACTGCTCAGAATACTGTGACTGAGCACTGCACATGTTTGTTGGTATTAATGTACATACTTACATACATTTCCTATACTGTTGACTGACTATGCCGGATGATATGTTTGTGATAACAGCAGCTGATTGTATTTCTGCCATGCCTTCATGGCAACTCACTTAGACTATAGTGTGCAGGGGGGGGGGGGACCTGAGAGTGCTGATTATGTTGTTACTGTCCATGATGAGGGCAGTGGGCTAAGGCATGCCTAAGGCACTGCGGGGGTAGTGTAGGCGAGTATGCGCTGGTGTGCACTAGGCTCAGACTTGCTGACCTCTGGTTACAGTGTTTTACACTGGGTTGGCATCCACATTGCTTAACCAATGTGGCCATTGCTTACTGCCACCCAAACAGGTGTACTCCAGCTTGCTGCTGCATACCCCCGCACTACTTCATGTACATGTCGGTATTATACATGCTTAAGTCAGGTGTACATGTCAGATATTACTGTTCATGAAGGTCAGTGTAAGGTTAAGTGGGATTCCAGTTTAGCATTTCTGAATAGGTTACATTCAGGTATTCAGGTTAGATTAAGTTATGCCATACCTGTGTTGTAGAGTAGATGTGAATAGTGGAGGTGTAGGCAGGTATGGAAATTTTAACTGTATAGTAGGCTGTTCGACTGATTGGTGCGAGATCAGTAGTGCAGGTTTGAAGGGTGTTGGGATATGTATGCAAGGCAGGATAGGAGGTGTCAGTGTCAGTAGCTGCTGTAGGGGTATGGAGTGTTGGGGGGTGGTGGACTTTATCAGGTGGTGATCAGGTGGTGATCCAAGTGTGATTAGGTTTTCCCTTCATGTGTTATTTACATGTGTAGTCTGGGACAGCTGCGGTAATACACCTGGGTTGGGGATTCCAGATTCTGCCAATATAGATGTGTGGAGGGTGCCACCTACTTGTGACTGTGAACATTACTATGAATGCAACAGGGGTCGATAGGTAAGTGGTGTTATTGGGCCACACAGACGGGCTGATAGTAGTGGACATGTACAGGGATGTGCAGGACAGCTGACAGGAAGGTCCACAGCTGGCCATTTCTTCTACAGTGACAGCTGTGTATATACCCTGCATTTGGGGGTAGGTCTGGACACTCACACCACTGGGTGGGGGTGGGGATAGCAATAATACCTTGTGATGTCAATTAATTTGGCTTACATGCCTACAATGGGGTGTTGTGACCATGTGTTCTTTGGTGTCATTTAGTGGGTTTGCAACACAGGTTACCTTACATGCACAAGGTGCAGGGTTTGATTCTCACATGGGGTAATTGGCTAGGCTTAAAATGGCCCACAAGGGCAATTAGCCTAGTAGTAATCGATGAATCGATGAATCAATGAACATCTGGTTATTCTGGCCATTGCCCTGTAAACTAGACATTGCTGCTGTGGGACTTGTACTGAATGTGGCTGCTCGTTAGGTGTCGGGTCTGCCCAATGTACACTATTGCTTACATCCCTGGGGCGGTCCAC